>NW_022205084.1:2500-39008 GCF_008831285.2 Nymphaea colorata
CCTTGGGTGGGTGCTATTCGGCTTTGTGATCGACGTGAGCAGCTGGCTTTTATTACTTGGCATGATGATGCTCAGCTTATTTCTAATGAGTTTCAGCCTTGGGTGGGTGCTATTCGGCTTTGTGATCGACGTGAGCAGCTGGCTTTTATTACTTAGCATGATGTTCTTCAGCCTTGGGTGGGTGCTATTCGGCTTTGTGATCGACGTGAGCAGCTGGCTTTTATTACTTGGCATGATGTTCTTCAGCCTTGGGTGGGTGCTATTCGGCTTTGTGATCGACGTGAGCAGCTGGCTTTTATTACTTGGCATGATGATGCTCAGCTTATTTCTAATGAATTTCAGCCTTGGGTGGGTGCTATTCGGCTTTGTGTTCGACGTGAGCAGCTGTCTTTTATTACTTAGCATGATGATGCTCAGCTTATTTCTAATGAGTTTCAGCCTTGGGAGGGTGCTATTCGGCTTTGTGATCGACGTGAGCAGCTGGCTTTTATTACTTAGCATGATGTTCTTCAGCCTTGGGTGGGTGCTATTCGGCTTTGTGTTCGACGTGAGCAGCTGGCTTTTATTACTTGGCATGATGTTCTTCAGCCTTGGGTGGGTGCTATTCGGCTTTGTGATCGACGTTAGCAGCTGGCTTTTATTACTTGGCATGATGATGTTCAGCTTATTTCTAATGAGTTTCAGCCTTGGGTGGGTGCTATTCGGCTTTGTGATCGACGTGAGCAGCTGGCTTTTATTACTTAGCATGATGTTCTTCAGCCTTGGGTGGGTGCTATTCGGCTTTGTGATCGACGTGAGCAGCTGGCTTTTATTACTTGGCATGATGATGCTCAGCTTATTTCTAATGAGTTTCAGCCTTGGGTGGGTGCTATTCGGCTTTGTGATCGACGTGAGCAGCTGGCTTTTATTACTTGGCATGATGATGTTCAGCTTATTTCTAATGAGTTTCAGCCTTGGGTGGGTGCTATTCGGCTTTGTGATCGACGTGAGCAGCTGGCTTTTATTACTTGGCATGATGATGCTCAGCTTATTTCTAATGAGTTTCAGCCTTGGGTGGGTGCTATTCGGCTTTGTGTTCGACGTGAGCAGCTGGCTTTTATTACTTGGCATGATGTTCTTCAGCCTTGGGTGGGTGCTATTCGGCTTTGTGATCGACGTGAGCAGCTGGCTTTTATTACTTAGCATGATGATGCTCAGCTTATTTCTAATGAGTTTCAGCCTTGGGTGGGTGCTATTCGGCTTTGTGATCGACGTGAGCAGCTGGCTTTTATTACTTAGCATGATGTTCTTCAGCCTTGGGTGGGTGCTATTCGGCTTTGTGATCGACGTGAGCAGCTGGCTTTTATTACTTGGCATGATGTTCTTCAGACTTGGGTGGGTGCTATTCGGCTTTGTGATCGACGTGAGCAGCTGGCTTTTATTACTTAGCATGATGTTCTTCAGCCTTGGGTGGGTGCTATTCGGCTTTGTGATCGACGTGAGCAGCTGGCTTTTATTACTTGGCATGATGATGCTCAGCTTATTTCTAATGAGTTTCAGCCTTGGGTGGGTGCTATTCGGCTTTGTGTTCGACGTGAGCAGCTGGCTTTTATTACTTGGCATGATGTTCTTCAGCCTTGGGTGGGTGCTATTCGGCTTTGTGATCGACGTGAGCAGCTGGCTTTTATTACTTGGCATGATGATGCTCAGCTTATTTCTAATGAGTTTCAGCCTTGGGTGGGTGCTATTCGGCTTTGTGATCGACGTGAGCAGCTGGCTTTTATTACTTAGCATGATGTTCATCAGCCTTGGGTGGGTGCTATTCGGCTTTGTGATCGACGTGAGCAGCTGGCTTTTATTACTTGGCATGATGATGCTCAGCTTATTTCTAATGAGTTTCAGCCTTGGGTGGGTGCTATTCGGCTTTGTGATCGACGTGAGCAGCTGGCTTTTATGACTTGGCAAGATGATGCTCAGCTTATTTCTAATGAGTTTCAGCCTTGGGTGGGTGCTATTCGGCTTTGTGATCGACGTGAGCAGCTGGCTTTTATTACTTAGCATGATGTTCTTCAGCCTTGGGTGGGTGCTATTCGGCTTTGTGATCGACGTGAGCAGCTGGCTTTTATTACTTGGCATGATGATGCTCAGCTTATTTCTAATGAGTTTCAGCCTTGGGTGGGTGCTATTCGGCTTTGTGATCGACGTGAGCAGCTGGCTTTTATTACTTAGCATGATTATGCCCAGCTTATTTCTAATGAGTTTCCACTTTTGCATGGACTTTAGTTTTCTCTTCTTTTTTTTCCTCTTTCTTTTTTTCTTATTTTTTATTATGTTCTTACTCTTTTTACTTCTATTCCTATATACCTTCTTCATATACTTATTATTCATATATTTCTTCCTTTTCTTTTTTTTCTTCAATTTTTTTTTATGCCACCTTTACTTATTCGCTCTTTACTTTTTGTCTATTGATTATAATTGGTATTTATTATATTCTTTAATCATCTTCTACTGGAAACTCTTCATCATATTCATCTTCAAGTTTTTTTGCATCAGTTTTCTTTTTGAAATTTCCTTCTATTACTTATTGGTATTATAATAATTCTTCATCTTTTTCTACATTCTACTTTTATCCCCGTCTAGAATGGCTACTAGTCTCTGGTCTTTCTTACCTTCTTTCTTATGCTTCATAATCATCATACAATTCCTCTTCATATTTGTCATTAGATTTTTATGTTTTCTTCTTCTTTGATGGCTATTCTTCATCAAATTAATCTTCATAATTCTATGCATCTTTCTCGCTTATTCTTCTTTAATTTGAGTTGCTCTTGATTTTCTCTTATTTTTAAATCGATTAATGCTATTGATGAGCTTCTATTGATTTGATTGGTAAAGATTTATTCTTTTCATTCTCTTCACGTTCCTTTTATAGCCGCTCTTCATTTGATATTTCTTCCATGAGGTCCTCGTACCCACCGTTCGAAGACTACTACTGTGCTAGTTTTTACTGCTGTTCAAGTTTTTCTCTTTAGTCATTAACGTGAGCCTTATGAGCCTATTTCTCTCCAGCATCAACTTGAACATACTGCTTGATCGGTGTCTCCTTAGCAGCTTCTTCTCGCTTTGGTGTTTAAGGCCTTTTCTGCTCATTTTCAGTCTTTTTCTTTTACTAGCGTATATTTTGCAACTTGTCTTTCAGTTTTTCTTCATATTTCTTCAAAAGACGGTTGTGATCTTATTCCACATTAGCTAGTGATTTGTTTTCTGGCTGATGCTTATGTTAAGGTTCAGGCTAATGATGCTATTCATGCTTGCTCACTTCTTTTTTCGGTTCTTCTCTTCGATTGACGACAACTTGGTCATGCTTAATGACAACGCTTTCTGAGTCTGGGATATGGTCAGTGATCTTCTTTTCTTTCTGACTGTTACTGTGAGCAGAGTCTGGCACCCTATCGTTGGCCTTGATGACTAGTTTTTTAGAAGGTTTCTTTTCTAGTCTGCCAAGTGGCTCTTTCGGAACCGCTGCAACTGGAGCTACAGGCGCTTCCATGGGGAATGGCTTGATTGGGTGTAATTCATTTTTCATCTGGAACCGCTTTCTGGTTCTTGGTGAGTATTTTTCACTTTTGACAAGTTTGCTCATGTCTGGCACTTGGTAGTTATCTTCAATGTAGTTATCACCATCCTTAAAATCATGGAATTCATTCTTATACTCAACTTGTTCAGGCTTCTTATCCCTGAGCCTAAGGTTAGGCCTTCTTTCAAATTCACTCTTGCGGGAGTAATCAAGCCTTTCGATACCACTCTTCTTGAGGCTGACTACGTTTCTACGCTTGAAAGTGGAATTTTTAGGTTCGTTGTTAATTTAAGCAGATCCTTTGGACATGTAGGAGGTGGCATTGAACTGACTGCTGAACGGACGTTTATTGATCTTGAATTTGAGGACCTTTTTATACGTATCCACGAAGTTCTCATCCTAGTTTTCATTTTCGAGCCGATACTCAAGAGCAAACCGCTTGATATCTCTACCAGCATCTAGTTCAGCCTTTATCTGTCCTATTATGGAGACCACTTTTTCGATGTTGGGCCAAAGATTGGACTGGATTTTCGAAAAGATGAGGATGCCATTAACCTTCACTTCAAAGGCACCGTGACGAGGGAAAGCCACGACCTCATTCTTCAGTTAATCGAAATATCTGTGCAGGCCAAGGGAGAGGGTGGAGATGTTGTTCCGCTGCACATAATGTTCGGGTGGTTCATTACGTGATATGTGAGTGCCTTTGAAGAGGGTCCTCACTTTGGCCTCCAACTTGTCGTAGAACTCGTGGTACTTGGCCTCGTTGTGGCGCGAGCACCAGTTATGCAGATGGCAGTCTATGCAGTACTCAACTTAGATTTGCATGAAAGATCCAATAATTTTATTAATGTAACTAACCCGCCATCGGCTTATTCGCCCACACCCGCACAAAACATCCATATATTCGCTATCCATTCATCACATATCATCGTCTTTCCACACCTTTCTACTCTAAAGGCTCTCCTTGTGATGAAATGATCTTGATATATATGTATGGGTTTGTTGAAGCCCCAAGACTGTTCTTGCATTTAATCATCAAATAAGCTTCTTACATACAAAATAATCATCATCTGTGATTTCCATTTATTTTTTTCGAATATTGAGTTTTCTTTACCATAGTTGATAATCAGGCCCTATCGGCTTTGATTATTTCCGAAAATAAGTCCCTCGATGATTCGTATATCCATACCAAAATCAGTTATTTTTTCCTTAATAGGATATTCACGACTTCTCCATAACACTATTATAATA
Organism: Nymphaea colorata; assembly: GCF_008831285.2. Lineage (NCBI taxonomy): Eukaryota > Viridiplantae > Streptophyta > Magnoliopsida > Nymphaeales > Nymphaeaceae > Nymphaea > Nymphaea colorata. The sequence continues at coordinate 7,305 of NW_022205084.1, forward strand.
GAAGAAATGCAGAGCACACATGGAATAGTTACCTCCACACACCTGGAGGCCCCGCATTACAGCTCACCCTCCCTCACCTATACACGCCTTATGAAATCATCCACCCGTCTTCACCCCGATCGCCAGCCATACACCACCCAACGCATAGTCAACGATATCGAGGGTATTGCCATACGTCGCGAATGGAAGGCCGCTGACCACGCAACCGATGTCCACATGGACACCCTACGCAAAGTTGGAAGGTAGTGTTGTTTGGCCACCCGGCAGCAGAGCCTAAACATGGTATGCGGTAACCTCTACAGATGATCATTTCTCATCATACTCATTGATTCCTATTTTACCCCATACAAGTTGACAGTCAGTAAAGACTGTTATTTGACATGCTTCCTAAATGGTGTGATTGCTAATTCTTCCATAATCAATCTAAATCTATGACTTAAATCACACAAACCATCATCCACGATTGTCCTGAGATCCAGGAGCTGTAGGGTAAGTTCAAGGAGCTCAGTCTGCAGATGGAGCTACATGCCAAGGAAGGAAAGTATGTCCTTGCAGAAAACTGCAGAATCAATGCAGAAAAATTGAAGAAGGAACTGGACTGCAAACGGGTGGTCGAAGTGGAGAAAAGACAGAAGAAGGAGAATAGGGATGTCAAGAAGTATCTAAAAGAGGAATTGGTTGCCTTTGAAAAATAGTGGGATGAGAAGATCTCAAGCTATGTCTAAGAAAGCGCAAAGATAGTGGTGGCCCTCAAGGAAAAGCACAAAAAGGAAAGGGAATAGGCCAGGGCCAAGCTTTAGGAAGAAACTCCCTAAAAATGCAAGGAGTCTTCGGAGTGTCTCAACCTCAGAAAAATCGAGGAGAACATGGCCAAACAGCAAAAGTATTTTTCTTTTTACGTAGTTACGTTTAGGCGCAAAAGGTTCAAAAATTGGTGAGAGAAATGGAGAAGAAGTAGCAGGAGGCTTGGCTCAAGGCTAGAGCATAAAAAATAGATGCAGCTCTTGACCAACTAAAACTCAAGCAGTAAGTGGAACTAAAGGCTCTGGAGAAGCGAGTAGAATCTGGAAAATGCGAATTGGAGGTGGAACGTACAAAAGCATAGGCTAAGTTGATGCTGAAACATTCCAACGTCAGCAAGGACATCCAATCACAAAATAAAAAGGAATTTCTCAGCACCAAGGGTGAATTCAAGTCAAGGATTGATGTGTTATCACCAACCAAGTCTCGGCTACTCTCTCCAAACACGCGTTCTAAACTACTGCTTTCTATGACACGTTGATCCTATCACTTATCTATGCCATATTCGCTACTGCTCATAACATCTATACATCATGCATATCAACAGCACTTCTTTTTGGTCTTTCCGGCAACTGGAGCTGTGCTGCTCTGAAGGACTATGTTCTCTGTTTTTGCAGGATTGTTAGGTTTTCCCTTCGTCTTGCTAAGGCCTCCGCGTTTGTTCACTTCATCTGAATCGAAACCCATTTACCGAGAAGAGCCTGGAAGATTTCTTCTACGTTTTTGTTCTCCTTGGCCGAACATTGCATAGCTCCACAAAAACCGTTTGTCTTTGCAAATTCATCCAGATATTTCTTCGTTTGATGCTCCAGTGGGGATTCAGGATTAATGAGATCTGATTTATTCTGGACAAGCAGGCAGGGGATGTTAGAGTCACCACCGGTCTCAGCGTTTTCCTGGATGACTCCTTTCCACTTGATCGTTTCCTCTAGAGTATTTGTCTCTTCTGAGGAGCACACGATGACGCAACCTAAATGGCTTATCTTTTACCCAGGGCGCCGCGTAGGTACATTTTGGAAACTGAATTGAAGCGTTCCTGCCCTGCAATATCCCAAAGTTGCAATCTGACTGGTTTACCATCGACACTGGATTTGAGCTTGGTGGAAAAATCGCATCCGATGGTGGGTCTGACCTTCTAATCGAACTTGTGGTGCACGTACTGGTAGAGCATGGAGGTCTTGCCAACCGAGGGCTCCCCAACAACGCAGAACTTGATGATGATGTCTTGCTCCATTTCTGACACGATGATTATTATTATCCTAATATCTCCATCCTACCCAACCTGTCCAATCATTGGCTCCCTAGTATACCCTTGATGAAAGCGGATGCTGTTGGGTTGGGAGGAGGATGTTTTCGATTATAATAGAATCGAATGCTGGCGTAATCTAAGGGAGGCCAATTTCAAAGGTGTCCTCTTCTGAGGAGAACGAAAAAGAAAGAAGGTTGCATGTGCTATTGCAGGAAACCGAATACTTGCTTCCGAGAAATCATCGATATTTCTGCAAGCCTTACAAGATAGACTCGGACTCAAATTAAGTCCCATTGCTTCTCAGGGATATGGAGGAATATCGACAACTCCTTGCAGGGTAGACCAAAAGTAAATCGAAGTACATGTAGAAATCATGGAATATCTTCATGCCTACCAATTAGACAACAATCTCAATTCGCTCCTCGGATCATTGCTGCGTTACTTCGAAGACTTTGCGACACAAAGCGAAAGAGTGGCAACCAAATTGAGCAAACGGGGATAGCCGTAGGCACGGAAGGAGGGAACCCCGGCATAGCGATGTAGCGAATGTTTGCGTGCGTTGAGCGAATATCGTGTCTAAGTGTTGCGTGAGGAGTTGCAAATGAACCGTTTTGAGGACCACTACAGCTTCTTCAACGTAGATCACCTCAACTTTCAGGAGTTAGGCCGACTGCAACACGAAAGCAAGGCCCTGCTGCAAGGAGAGCTGGCTGAAGAGAGCCAGTTTGAGTATCAGGGTGGCTGCATCTCATTGGAGCAGTATGAAGAAGTTCTGAATTTACTTGGATCGGATCTGCACCAAAAGAATGCCTCTATCTAGAAGATCATCTAGTACCTTAGCAAAACCGATAAACGGCTACTGGGGGAGGAGAAGACCAAGGAACGAGATATCGATGACGAAATGAGAAGATTTGACGCGATTGTCGCTGGAGACTCCATCAAGGATCGATTAAGAGATTTGGTGAAGCATTTTTTCAAACGCTACCTAAAGTATAAAATTTACAAGAGAAAAGATGCAGAAACACAGGCCAATATAAAAGAAAATGATGTTATTCGGTAGCTAGAAAGGGATAAGAAGCAACTAAAGGGAAGGATCCACATTCTAATCACTGAAAAGGAAAGAATGATTTCTGATTATTAGAACAGACTCAAGCTAGCTCAACTCTAATTGTAAGCCAATGCTGCTCAGTTTAGAGAACAGATGGAGAAGGCTGCTGCAGAGGCAGCACAAGAAGCTCAAAAATTTGCAGAAGAAAGGCATCTGCATGATCTACATAAGTTGGAACTGGAACACCTCACCAACGAATATACCTAGCTGCTGGCTCGGATGAATCGCAGGAGTATTGTCCTCAAAGAGAAGGAGCCAAGATCCAACAGCAAAGGATCGAAGAGAGGATCCACCCGTCGATCAAAAACAAAGAAAAAGTGAAGCTCAAAAGAGAGCGTAGCAGCTTTGCAGACGTGCCCAACGATAGCGATATTGATATCGAAATTTAATCCGCCAAAAACCTCAGGAAATCGAAGGGAAAGGAGCTTCGAGAAGGCTCTAGCAAGAAACTTGGAGAGCTTGCCAAAGTGGAGAGCAACGTCAGTCTGAAGGAGAGTCGTAAGTCTGGAAGCTACTTGAAGATTGAGGAGAAGCGGGAGGAGCATGAAGGTGAGGGCTTGGCTCCGCCTAAGGTGCAGCCGAAGCGTAAAATGAGCCGTTTTAAAGCTCTCATGAGCCACTTCAACAGTAATGCCAATATCTAGCCGGAGAATGTTAAGCCTCAGGTTGAAAAGCCAGTAAATAATTCAATTAATACCATCTTCCAAAGTTGCCAGGAAGAAATTCCATAATCGCGTGCTGATAAATCTGTAGTTGGTAGACAATCCTAATAGTCGCGTTATTAGATGTTGCTTCGTCTATTTTAATCCTAACGATCCAACCAGCAATTGACCTTACCCTTTCCCAATTTTTTACAACTCTACAATGATTTCATCACCACTATCGCCTCTGAGAAGCTTCTCCGCCGCTCCTCTTCCCTCAAGCCCAGAGGCAGCAGACTCAGCTCCAAATATTAACAGCCACACTCGCGAACCACCAAATCCATCGATGAAGATGTCTAAAAGGAGAACTTGAAGAAGCCAGACAGCAAGGGAAAGTAGGGCGGTAGAAAGTCCTCTAAGCTGGAGCCCATTTAGAAGAAAAACCAATACTATCTCAAGAAGGTGACAACCAGCAAGAAGCAATTTGACTTCAAGAACTATTCCAGGACTGCATAGCAAACGCTCAGAACTGAACACTTCGTTAGCATCAAGGAGGTTGTTCCTGAAAAGCCTAACAATACTGCATTTAGCGATGAGGATCTTTACTAACTATACATGGGCAAGGATAACATCCACAGGTTTGATAGAGAAGTAGCCAAGGAGGAAACTGAGCCTTTTACCACTGCAGAGAATAAGATTTTGATGAGGATTTATGCTGAAATGGCTAGTCTCCACATCAAGAATGCCAAAGACTACGAATAGATAAAACTGGTGCTTTCCCATCCGAAGTAAGTTCTCAACCGATAGCCCATAGTTTCTACCAAGGTATAGAACCTAAATCAGCTAAAATCAGCCATGAAGTTCATCGTGAAACTGCACAGAAACTGCAAGCGAGAGCAAGGAAGGCCGTAATGTTCCATCTGTAAAGATTCGCAGCAAAGATAAGCCAGCTATCTTCAAAAAATACTTCCTTGAAGTTCGTCGACAACGATGGCGCTTCTATGCTGGTTAAGTGAATGATGATATACCACTTTTACTGTTTTGATGATGATGGCTAAAATGGGAGAAGATAATAAGTTAATAAATAAAACTAATGCGCTAATCTGGCCTGCAGGCATAGTAGGGTGACAAGATCAGCGTCTCCATGCGCAATCGCACCCGTCTCATCCTCCAGAACCGCAAACTGCTCAGCGAGGTGTTCAAGCTGGAACAAATGATCAATGCAGTCATCGAGAAGTCAGCCGCACAGGAGTGGACTGGCTTTGAAGAATCCCAATAAATCGCATAAAAATATCGCTCGGAACAGGAAGAACAACTTCGCATCATCTCCAGGTTGAAGAAGGATGTGAGAGCCATCAAGGCCAGTCTCGCAGAACACAAGTATGATTAGGTTAGGAACGAGTAGAACCAGCTTACCTACCTCAGAAGGGAATGTGACAAGCTGGCACAAGAACGAGATACGCTTGCCCATCAAAAAAAGGAAAAAGACAATGCCTTGGAGTATCACCAGCCAATCAATAGCCAAACCGCCTCAACGCTGGAACTGTACAAGAAGGCAAGGATTGCCAACGGGGAACTCAAGGCAAAGGTGCATCAACTGGAACGATAAGTCGGAAAGTATCATCACCTAAAATAACTAGCCAAGTCCTTTGTGCCAAGACAATACGATAACCCTGACTACCAGTTCATGAAGATCGATAACGAGATTGCCAACATGCGGAAGGAGATGAAACGTATTGAGGAGAAGTGGAGGAGTAAGGTGGAAGCCATAGATAGAGAGTATTTCAGCTTCAAAGATATCAAACAGCATAAAGTGGCAGAAGTAGAGGCGCTGGAAAAGTAGCTGAAAAATTATGAAATACATGTAGCCGCCATTAGGGATGAGGCTGCAGCGCCAGCATTCGCGAAAGAATCAACGGCATTGTCATATCTCCCAAAAAGAAAGGAAATGCAGGAACTTATAGACTAGGAGAAGAAAAGATTGAAGCGTCTCTCTCCAAAGGCCAACGATCGCAGTAAAAGCGAAAGGCTCAACGGCAAGACAAACGATAAGGACAAGTTCAACAAGGCCTAAATATAGCTGAAGTTGGTTCCCGAATCGAAGGAAGAGACTAATTCATAGAAGCTACCCCCGCAAAATGTGTAAAAATACGAAATAACTCAATACTCCTAGAAGAAGGAGGAGAAGCCTGTTGGTGAGGCGGTGGTAAAACCGAAGAAGATGGTGGAGAGCGTGGCAGTGGGAACTTCGTTCTATTATGCGGATGACTGACATATGCATACTCATAATTTATAAGTTTATTTTTAGATGAAAACAGCACTATCCCTAATCACGAATGGTTCAAGATGGCTTCATCCTCCGAAAAATTGCTCGCATCATTCGAAGGATATATAAAACTAGCTCTTTTTTTATTTTTTATATATTTTCAATTCAGCCAACCATCCATACTAAATTCATCCTAAATCCCCCACAATAGTCCTTATTCCCTCACTACTACTAATTCCCACTTTTTCTGCTCAGTCGAATATCGTATATATTCCCTGCTATAATATTGCTAAGGCGAATGAAGTACAATCGTCCATCTTATTAATTTCTTAAACAGAATAACAAAAGATTACACATTTGATTAAATTTTCATAAACTAAGCACTTAAAATACAAAATCATCATTTTTTACATTCCCCATCCCATCAACATCCCCACGCCCAAACTCCCACCATTCAAAATTTAACCCTCGGAAGGCTCCAACCACTCGCGAAACATCAATCCAAACCCAATAACAACCCCAAATCACCCCCACAAGCCATGTGAACTTGCATCCGTCAGCAATCACCACAAACTCCCTTCGATGAATGCACCAGCAAGACGGGCCGCGTGGAGCAGCTCCATATAAGAGTGGCAATGCCTGCCGTAAGCACCCCGACAGGCCGCCCCTGCCCGACAGGCCAGATTTTAGAGTTTATTATACATAGGCTGATACCAGTAATTACCAAGCTCTACTGACAACATCCACCCAACCAGCCAATCCTCCTCTATTCTTCTGTCAACAACTCCCGTCCTCACCCAAACCGCCGAATCTAATCCTTTCTAGTGGAGCAATCCCTCCAAATGAAGAAACCACGGGGTGCCAGTATTTTTATTCAAAAGAAAAGTCGGCCGATTTATAATAATTGAATACGACGATGAGCCAATAGGGATCGGATCTAAGCGTAGGCTTATCCGTAGGCGGGGAGTCCGAAGTTTCAAGCGGGAGGAGGGGGAGCGGTTACGTTCCTGGGGAGAAGAGTGGAAAATGGAGCGGGGAGGAGCACATGAAGTATATCGCCTTTATCGATTTCAATAAGGACAGAATGCGATCGCGAGAGAAGAGGAGGAGCAATAAGTTCTATCAGGAAATGGCAGATTTCATCGTAACTCGCAATGCCCTCCAGTGCAGGAGCCACCACCAAAAATTGGAGGAAAAGTACACACACGCACCCAAAATCGTCAATCTCTTCAAATCGTCCTTTGATAGGATTGCATATAGGGACGCCCTCGAAAAATTACAGGCACTCCGACGCGAGGGAAGACCTGACAGATCGATGAAGTAGTTGATTACTGAAATAGCCAGCAGAAGTGTTGAAACACAAACTGACATAGCCGGTCTGAATTTAGAGTTCATAAACGCAGGTCCAAACTGCTACGTAATCCAACCTCACTCCTACCGTTGCATACCCCCTCCCCAGCCAGCATTCTACTACAACCAATTCTTCATGTCGCCGCACCCGCAGCCCACCACTCACACCCTACCCCCGGTGGAGGGCACCGTCAGTCCAGCCACCTGGTAGGCCACCCCTTTTTCCTACGACATCGGACCCAACTCACTCTGATTTTAATACCCTTCTACCCTCCTTTATAATCCACTGCCAAATTATATAACGAAACACCCATCGATCCGCTAAAATCGAAAAATAGGCCCGCCAAAGCTTCATGCTTCGGATAGTGGCAAAGAGCAAATGAAATTTAATTGCGCAGAAGCTATGATTTTATCGGAGTATGAACCATGGGATTGTGACGTAGGTGGACTATGAGGATATAGGATCAAATATATGGGGCATGGAGTCACTAGTGAAGTAAGTAATATGCAGATCATTTCTTTTCGATCAGTCTGGAGACCAGCATGACTTACTGCCTCTCCTTCTCCCTCCTCAGCGGTTGCAGGGCCTTGTCGATAACCCTGCTCCTATCCTGCGCTTCATTGAGCTTTTTCTCCAGAAACTCCATTTCCTCCACTTTCTGGGAAAGGCACTTGCTGATAAGCTTGCCCTAATCCTCCACCTTCTCCATCTCCTATCCACCTTCTTTTTCTCCCGCTTCAGGGTTTCAATGACTTCGGCCAGAATTGCTTTGTTCCTGGTATATTCTTCATCCTGCTTTGCGAGAGTGTTGAGCTATTTTTCCAGAATGGCGCATCTGACTTTGAGCTGCTGACAACCTTAGCCCTCCTTCTCTTCTTCCTGATGCTCCTCCATGCGTTTTGCTACTGGTCGATGAGGTGTTTGTTGTTGCTGTAGGTGCAGATGAGAGTCATGAGGGCCTGGTTCACAGCGTAGCTCTCGATCTTCTGACGGCATAGAGAACATTTTTCCAGCTTGAGTCTCAGATTTTTCTTGATTTGGCCTTGAGGAGGGTGCTCAAAGAGGCAATCTTTGCAGATGTTGTGTCCGCAGGGAAATAGTAGTATGGGGTTATGGAGTGGCGGGATCATCAGTTCTAGGCAAATGCTGCAGATATTGGTCTATATTTAATGGTTAATCTTCTTGCTAAGTTGCTGGTTCTGTTTATCGTTGTTCCTGGATGGGGGGTCGCTGATCCTCTGGATGAGGTTGGCGGCGTAGTGCTCGACGTTGTCCTGCAGGTTGATCTGCCGGCGGGCCTGCTCCTTCTGGCGCTGCTCGTTCCACCCCCTGCCCTTCTGCCTCTCCTCCTCCATCAGTTGCTTATAATATGATAATGATGCGAGCAGGCAGAACGCCCCTCAGCTATCGCAGCATCGCACACCTCGATGACCTGGAGGCGCAGGAATTGGCAAATAGACTTGGCATCTCGCCGGAAACGAGGAGGGCGAGGCAGAAGGAGGAAAATGTTGCCGTGAGGAATGGAGTGCTGAGGAGGCTGTAGGCGAATTAGCTGAACTTCACCACCCAGTAGACCAAGATTATCACTGACTTCGCTCCCCTCACCTTCCAGGAAGACCGAATTCCCAAAATACCCGACGACGACCGCAACAAGGATATTCAAAATCCATTCAGAACAACCGAAACCAACACCGCCCACTCACTAAAGCGCACGCCCTCGCTCATCGACGAATTCCTGCCCGACGCCAGCGAGCCAGACCGCACCAAGGAGGACTATTGTCGAGTCTGGTTCGAAAAACTTGCACTCGAGGCACACGCCTTCGCCCTGCAGCAGGAGAACTACCGCAAGGACGAACTCATCAGCCAGCTGCGGGCAGAGCTGGAGCAGAAGGGCCTCCACTTCGCACACACCCCCGCCTCGCAACCCCACGCACCCGCCCACAACAAGAGCGGCTCCCACCACCCCAGCTTCTCCATCCCAGGACAGCAAAACCCAAACTCCAGCCAGCAGAACAACACCCACTGGGCACCAGTACACCCCAACCGCAATTTCAACATCGGACAGCCCCGCAACTTTTGATGCTTTGCCATTAAGTGATACTGTGTGGATATTGAGGTATGTGATCAGTTGAACTGCTCGAGTTCTCCAACTAAGTGGCGGGAGAGGTACTGAAGTCGTTGTAGAAATTGATTTGCTGTGGCACGCCCTTGCGGATATGATGGGGAGGATGTAGGTGATGAGAAGGTAGGTCTTCTCTCCCTTCTTGGACTTTCCCACTGCGCAGCTGATGCCCTCGCCGGTCTCAGCGTTCCCCCTGCGGCCGTACACCAGGGGAGGGTGGTAGCGGTGCACGTCGTAGTGCTATCCCAACAAAATGAATCCTTTCTCGCACACCAAGTACCTCTTCCGATTGTCTCGTCACGGCTGTCGTACGCCTTGAAGTATGCAGTCAACTCCTCGAACTTAGGCTTGCATCCCTTAGTCGCCACGATTCCCTTCTCGGTAAAAATCACCGCCTTCGCCCACTGAGTAACGCACCAAGTACCTCGGTCATTTTCTAGAGCTCTTCGGTCAGCTTCTTGGGGTCCAAACTATGCTCTGCCTCCATTTGATGATACGTATATATTATAACTCCAAAAGTTGTTAAGTTATGGTAGGCTATGCCATAATCTTGGCCTCGGGTATGCTTGAAAATATGGATGGGTTTGGGTACGAGCTTATTGATTTTGAAGGGCATATTATTGTTAAGAAGATAATAAATCAATCATGAGCAACGCTAATTCTCGTTCGCGAGTCTAGGGAAGAGAGGGCGTTAATCAGCCTCAGGGGAACAACATCCAATACGTGAGCGAGTACGATTCGTATGGATACCTGGCTCCTCCCCCAGCGAACCACCCCCTCCAGCAATCGACAGCAGTCCGCGAGGGCTACCATATCAACCCCAACGGCATCAGCAACTTCTATACCTCCAACGCCAACCAGCCCAACATCGGAGTCTCCCGCGTCAAAAGCGAATCCAACCGACTCGTATCATCGCAGGTCAAGAATGAAGAAGTGGTGAAGGGTAACTCCCAAGCTATTCAGGCGAGAGCAGAGTCAGCTACGTACCCTACGAGAAGAAGGTAGTGGAGTACGAGAACAGAACCTACGTGGAGAAAGTGCCAGTGAAGCGAAAGGTCATCACCTACGAGGAACGCAAGGTCATCGAGACCATCCCCAGGGAAGTGGTCAAGCAGGACTTCTACGCGGTGGAGAAACGCATCCAGTACTACAAGGAAGTAGTGCCCGAGAAGAAGATAGAGATGGTGCCGGTCGAACGCAAGGTCAAAAGATATGAATACGTCCCCGTAGAAAAGTACGCATGCCCTCATGCAGGCAAATCGTTCATTATCCTGAAAACGTCGATATAGAAACCGCGAAGGGGCAGAGTAGAGTAGTGCTGGGCAACCAGGGAGTGGAGGTGAAGTCTGATGCTGAGTTCAGACCCATCAATTCTGCCCTCATCTACAACTACTCTGCTCGACCTGAGAGCAAATACAACACGATCGGCTACGTCGACCAGGGCCAATCCCGCGTTTTCTCCAACTCCCCACCTTCATGGCTCCCCAGTTCGCCGAGCACTCCGACTACGCCTACTACAACCAGCCCTACCTCGCCCCCCAGCCAGCTACGCCCGCACCCACTCCGCCCAGAAGTTCGAAACCAGCCGCGTCTTTTCCCCCAGGCAGCAGGGCAACTTCCAGGAGGGAGAGAGCTACATCAAGGAGCTCAGCAACCTCAACAAGAACGAACTGAAGCGCCCCTTTGAATTAATATAGCAATCCTCAGGCAGAAACCAGGGCGGCAACTTCCCCCACCTCCAGAAGATGTCCGCGCAAAGGGCATCCGAGTACTACGAGCAGAACCGCATCCAGGCGGAAAACGACCGAGCAATGAACCAGGGTAGCCGCCCCAGAATGATCAATGATTGTGATTGTATATGGTTTTAGTGCTGCCCACTACCACCATCACCCATAACAGCCTTACCGAATAGTGCATCCCAGCGTGTGGGTGTTATAGGAAGATTGGATTATAATATAAAGTTCAAAAATCAGAATACCTTTGCATGCAGTTCCTGCTCGCCCTAATCGAAGAATTCGTTAAAAATTAAATCCGGCATGGCTTCGCTGGAGGGGAGGACTGGTGTTTGGGCGGTTGAACTTTGTGTCGGAGTGGGCGGGAGGGCGAGGATGGGGTCGTCGACCGAAAGGAAGGTCATGTAGTCGCTAACGTGGTCCATCTTCTTCACGTACTCCCCGAGCACCTAGAGAGTCTCGCCTTCAGGCTTGCCTGCAGTGAGTTCAGTGAAGGCGGCCTCGAGCAGGTCCACATCAGTGTAGATCTCCTTCTTCTGACGCTAGTCGAAGCTCTTGCACTGGTCGCCGGTCTTGCTGGGGAGGTTGGGGAGGTTGGAGAGGAAGGTGGCCATGCGGGTGAAGTAGCCGCTGGGCTTCCAGTTCTCCCAGCTGATCTTGCAGAAGGGGAAGCGGGTGGCGTAGTGGAAGGGGAACAGGAAGAAGCGACGGCGGTGCTCCTTCTGGAAGCGGCCGTCGGGGTTGTAGCTCCTGACCTTTCGCTGCTTCTTGATGGGGGTCTCCTTGGCTGGGGAGCGGAGGGGAGATATTCCTCTTCTTTGGCGGGTTCCTCCTCTGGGGCCATTTCCTCTTTTTTGGGGCACTCGTTGTTGGGGATGGTTGAAGCGTCCTAGCAATCTTCAAAGAAGTAGTCCTTGTCATCTTTGGCTGTCCTCAGGAATACTTTGATGCTTCTCTGGGCGACTTTCTTGACCATCTTTCCAAAGCAATTTAAATTAATTATATAATTATCGAACATTGCTACTTTTAAAAAATAGGGCGGAGACTCCTAGCATAAATTTCCATAAAATACTCCCAAAAAATACACATGAACACCTGACAATACCCTCATGCTGATTTTAGCGGATTTTGGGGTGGATGGAATATGGGTGTTTTTGATCGAAAATCTGTTGTGGATTTTGTAAATATGGAGAATTGAAATATGAAATAATTCGGTGTATCAAAAATAGGAGGCAGCGTCACTCCTCCTCCTCTTATTACTCTTACTACTACGGTCGGTGCTTGGCGTTACCGTTATATTTTGCCTACTCGTGCTTGGAGTTGGGAGTCTACTCCACATCTGAATAACAGGAGAAGTACTTTTACGGGAATCGATGGTGGTTGTCTTTTGCGGTATTTTTCTATCGATTTTAGTGGAGGTCTTTATGGTAAACTTATTTTAAATTTTTTTATTGGACTCGACCACCTTATTCTTCTCCTGGAACTCCTTGGCCAGCCGGAAGGCGGTGGCCCTTGCCAGCTTCTTTATGTTCTCGATGCGGTTGTTCTTGCAGCCCAACATGGTGGTATAGGAGGTCGCCGAACCAATCCCGATCTCCTTTCCCTTGTAGATAAGGTCGAATCCGCCCACCACTTCCTCGTCGCCCTTCAGTCTGCATCCCCCACAAGTACATGCCCTCCAGGTTATTTATGGTCATCACGTCGTCGATGCAGCCCACCTTCAGCTCAGCGTCCTCCTTCGTGTTGGAGGTCATCGAAGGACCGCCGTTCACCTACAAAAGCCACGCCTTTCCGTTGCTGTCGAAAATGAAATCGAAGCCGTAGAGCTCGAAGGAGTTGGGAGAGTTTGTTACTAGTTTTTGGACAGCTAGTAGTGACTTGATTATGCAGCGCTGGATATCGAAAAAGGCGTGGTTGGTCATCTCGATTCCCAGCTTACTTAACATAAACTTTTTCAGCTACGAAAGGAACCATTTTCCGCCAATCCACTTCACGTAGTTCGGAGCGTTGATATTGATAGCCACGTTGGTGAGATGCTTATCTGGATAGTCGGGAGGTACACAGGTTATCAGTGTCGGTGTTGTCGTACCTTTAATGTGCGAATCTTGCGAATCCTGCGCGGTATAGGTAGATGGTGAGCGGTTGGTACGAGGTGCAGAGGGCGTAGATCCTCATGTCGAACTTGCGTCCTCCGAAGAGGAGGGGATTGAGGAGGTAGCGCTGGCAGACGTAGGGCTCTGGCGGGTTGTCGCGGTTGAAGCTCTTCCACTTGGCGATGTCTCCAATCTTGTTGAAGATGAAAATGCCCTTGCCCTGGCACTTGCTGGTCTGCGTGGGGAGGAAGGTACTGGCTTCATGATCCATAGCGTTTTGTTATCATTCTGCGTCTTCTTGAACTCCTCGTAGAAGATGACGTACTCGCTGGGGAGCTGGAAGGTGGGGGGGAGGAAATCGTACTAATCTGACTCCTCTTTGTTATTCTGCTTGTCGAGGGTGCGCTTGAACTTCTTGAGGTTCTTGTTGAGCATGTCCTTGCGGCAGAGCTCGTACCAACCGCGGAAGTGGTTGATCTTCATGTGCGGCAGGATACGGTGTTTCTCGAACACCCAGTCTACCTGTTCCTTCTCGCACCAGATTATGTTCCAGTCGTCGTCCCAGGTCTGCTTCCACTCCCGGTAGATGAAACCGTCGTATACGCAGTTCTTGAAGGTGGTCTTGAACTTTATGCTGCTCCTGAGTAGTCAACCAAGTACGGAGGGGTCGGGTAGTGCTACTTCTTGATGTATCGCCGGAAGTATTCACTCATGCACCCAATCAATAATTATATAGAGCAGCACCATCCAAATACAGCAATACAACCATACCACATCTCCCACCCACCCTCCACCCATCTCCTTTGTAGATGAGTTGTATTGGGGTGGGGTGCGTGGGTGTGGTTTCACAAATGATCGGGGTTGGTGTGTGGGAAGGAAGACAAGTAAATATCAGGTCATTGGAAGAGGGGGAGTTCTAGTGCGTTTTCTGCGGTGATTCGCAGTTGGGGATTGTAGACGATCATGCGTTCGACCAGTTGGACTAGTCCCTCATCGCACAGCGGGTTCAATTTCCTGAGCCTCACCCCCACGCCCTGCCCCTCCGCCTCCACGATGTCGATCTCTGCGGGGTCGAGCATCATGGCGGTGACGTCTGCAGCGGTGGGGCAGCCGAGGGTGCGGATGATCTTGAAGAGCATGGAGGTGCTGTTGGAGCCCTCGAACAGCGACCGGTTGGTCAGCATCTCTGCGATGACGCACCCCAGCGACCAGATGTCCACCTGCGAAGTGTAGAAAGTGGCCCCGAGCAGCAGCTACGGCGCACGGTAGTAACGCGAACAAATGTAGGCGATGTTCTTCTGGCCCTCAGCTAAGACCTTCGCAGAACCGAAGTCGCAGAGCTTGGCAGTGCCGCCGCCGATTAGGATGTTGGATGGCTTTATGTCGCGGTGGCAGATGTTGTGCTTCTGAGTGGAACCAAAAGTACATGAAGGTACTGTAGAGCTTGGAGTAATCCTTTGGCATAATCTTTGACCATGTTGGTGGGAAGAAAGGTCTTAGCGGCATGGTTATTTTTGATTGCGCGTGAGAGAGTATCTGGCACGTACTCCATGACCAGGTTGAGGAAGGTGCCCTGCTGTTACTCTATGAAGAAGGAGTGGTGAAGGCGGACGATGTTATCGTGGTGGATTTGCTGCAGTATCTCCAGCTCTCGGTTCTTGTACTTCTTGTTCTGGAGGACGTGCTTCATGGCGAAGAGCTACTGGGTGGCCTGCTCGCGCACCTGAATGACCTCACGCTTACCAGGTAAACCTTGCCGAAAGTGCCGCTACCGATGACCTCCAGCACCTAGTACCTGTCGTACAGCTTCTACGCGAAACGCTACTTCAGGTCCTCCTCCTTCATCCAATAAGCTATCAAACTAATATCGACCCACCATCAGAAGGATAGAATCGATACATTGGCGTAGCCTTGCCCCAGGGGGCATTATTAGTGACTGATCAGGTGAAATGGATGGGATTGATGGCATGGAGGATATGTGATGAATGTGATTGGTTCTTCTGGTCTTTAATTTGTAATGATGAACACGAAGTTGGGCAAGCCGAAGAAGAAGACAACGACTGAGATCATTTGCGAGAATTTGGGCCTTTCCTACCAGACCATCTTCCAGGATTACAAGTGCACCCTGCGCCACAACTTCTCCTACTTCGGGCGGCTCTACATCGGCGAGGAGCACCTCATGTTCGTTTCCAACATGTTCGGAATCGTCAAGAAAACTGCCATCGTCATCGACTCCATCTCCAAACTCACCCAGCCCTCCCTTGAGACCATCACCGTCACCGGAAGACACCACAAGTCCAACAACGAGGAGGATTTTTGCTTCAGCGGATTCAAGAATTAAAATGCCTTCAAGATCATCAGAGCTCTCTGGAAGAAAGAGAAATTGTCCTCGGAAGTGCTGGTCTCCAATGACTAGGAACCGGAACAGGCCGACAAGGGAGCAGGCAACAGAAGCCTCGATGAGGCCAACATGGAGATCAACTTGTTCAACCCCGAAAAGGTAGAGACTGAGAAACAGAAAATGTTGGAAATTGTACTGCCCTGCTCGGTTGACCAGTTCTATAATTTCTTCCTGGCTGACGATGCCAACGTCTACAGCAGGAAGAAGCACTTGTAGTTCAAGAAGGCCACCAACATCGTGGCCACCCCCTGGAAGCAGAACGAGGAAATGAATGCAGAGGTGAGGGAACTTACCGCTCTCCTCAAGGTCAAAGGAGTGCCCTTCAGGTCAGATGCCCCCATGAACCAAGTCTGGATGCTCTCCAAACGCACCCCAGAAGTAATTGCGCATTTATGCAGGAACTGGCGCTAAAAGTAATCACCCAGATGGTGGAAATACCCTACTCCTCCTACTTCCACGTCGAAGAACAGATCACAATTACGAAGGAAAGTGAGGGGAAGTGCAAGTTTGTCTGCCTCACAGGAATCGTCTTCAACAAGGCCACCTATATGAAGGGAACCATTCTCGCCAAAACATTCTAAGACCTGCAGCTGACTACAAAGTATCGTCTTTTTTACTTAGATATGGAGCGACAACGTCAAGGAACTGTTGGATAAGATGAAGAACAGCAAGACTAGGATGTAAAGGACAAAAAAAGGCCTGCCATCGACGTGTAGTTCGAGATCCAGAGAGTCGATGGCTAGATCAATTCACCAGTGCGTGAACCAGTAGTAAAGGAGCGGGTCAACTCTGCATAAGTGGCGATGCTGGCAGCCAAAGTGGACGCTCTAACCAAGGTCTGCAAGATACTGCTGGTGCTGGTGGGTCTGAACTTGCTGGTGAGTGTATACCAAGCAAGCGATCTTTGATTATTGTCATTATGGTCATATCGGTCGAAAAACTATCATTTGATGAGGCTCTTCCTGGAGCCCTGCCGCTTCTTCTTTAGGTCTGCCCCGCTCTTAGCGTTCTATTTGTAGTCGATGAGGTTGGACATCTTCCGCTCCTGCTTTTTGACAGCCTTTTCGCAGTCCCTTGTGAGGAGATATTAACTTGGTTCTGCATCGATAGGACCTTCCGAGTTGAGGCTAGTTTTTCGTGGCCGATGAGTTCCTCCTGAACTATGATTTGAGCTTCTGCTGATTTTAGCTGGTTATTAGCATGCCTAAGCTGTCCCTCGAGCGTGTAATACTCATTCTTCTGTTCTAGCAATTGCGTCTTATACTTCTCGATGATTTGATTTTTGAAAGCGAGTTAATTGTTGAGGTTGGCGATAGTTTCCTGATGCTGTTTGACAGTCCTTTCGTGGGTGTTCTGTTCATCGATCATCTGTTTGACGATGAGGGTGAGTGAGGCGATGCGTTCTCCTTGGGAAGGTGGGACTAATCGTCAAGGAGCAGGTTGAGGGTGGCTATCTTGTGGTACTTTCTTTTGGCGCGGTCGATTTATGAAAGCAGTCTGTGAGCATTGTCTGGCGCGCTCATTTAAGTTTATTACTAAAAATATTCACAAAGTGCGTAATAATATAAGCCATGACTGAATCGAAAGAGGCCATGCAGAATACCATCAAGAACCTCCAGGCCAAGAGCGACTACATCTACAAACTGGAGGATAAGGGCAGCAAGGCCATCGTACTACAACTCGGCTCACATTCCATCAAGATGGGCTTCGCCAACTAAAAAGCGCCATTTTCCGTCTCGCCCTACGTCGCCTATCGCATCGCACCCCAGGAACAACCCAGAGAAGAACCACAGATCGTCGAGGAGGGCTTTGACTATGAATGGTTCAAGGACAACTACCACAAGATCGAGGACGCCCTCAAGGCAGAAGGAGTCATCAGTCTCGATAACCGTCCCTTCAAGGGCAAGCCCAGAGCCAAGCAAGTAGTCAACATCGACCGGATC
The DNA here is from genome assembly GCF_008831285.2 of Nymphaea colorata. Taxonomy (NCBI): domain Eukaryota; kingdom Viridiplantae; phylum Streptophyta; class Magnoliopsida; order Nymphaeales; family Nymphaeaceae; genus Nymphaea; species Nymphaea colorata. The sequence continues at coordinate 25,013 of NW_022205084.1, forward strand.
CCGCCCTGCAACCCCAACGCTCCCTTCCTCTACGGAGACGAAGCGCTCAGAGTATAACAACACCCAGACTACATCTTCCGCAAGGTACATCCCCTACAACTTAGGTGATCACCCACGGAGCTTTGAACGTCGCTGGTGAGTGGTAGTAGAAGGAGCGTATTTCCGACCTGTAGAACATCCTGGTGTTCCTGTTGAAGCACCGCATTAAGATCCCCGAGAAGGAGTGGCCGTCGTTCAACTGCATCCTAATCGTGCCGGACATCTTCATCCGCAGGCACATCAAGATGCTGATCCACTCTATCTTCTCAAGGATTGGCTTCAGCAAGATGTACGTGCACTTGGAAAGCGTCATGGCGTGCTTTGGTACCGCAGTCAGCTCGGCCTGTGTTGTTGATATCGGCCATGAAAAGATCAGTGTTTGCTGTGTCGATGAGGGAGTTGTGCTCCCACGCACTCTAGTCCGCAAAAACTTTGGCAGCAAGGACATTAGCAAGATCCTGACCAAAATCTTCAACTAGCGCATCAGTGACCCTGCGGTTGGCAGTCTGCGTTCCAACTCCGAAGCCGATCTCTTCCACGTCGACCGAATCAAGTAGATCGCCTGTGCAGTCCGCGAGCCCTAAGAGACCATCAACCGCATCTACGAGATCAGTCCAGTGAGGAGTGGGACTGAGTATGCAGTCCAAATCGCATACAGTGACGCCATTTGCATCGCCTCCAACGCATTCTTCAGCGACATCTGGAACGCATTCGATATGCCCGAACTGAGGGACCCCTTCAACCCGTACTCCCGCTTCTACGACCTCTACGAAGACCCAGAGGACTACTTCGAAGAGTACTCAGGAGGAGGACACGTCTATGAACTCACTGCCGACCTCACCGGATTAGTTGGAGATACCATTAGTGACCCCTTCATCTACCAATCCCTTGAAGAGATGGTGCTTGCCAGTCTCCTCAGCATTCGAGATAGTGATATCCGTAAAAAGTTTGCAAGCAGCATCCTCGTCATCGGAGGCGGAGCCCATATGCCCAAACTTACCGAGGAGATCATGATTAAGCTCAATGGCCGTCTCGAGGGCATCACCGGTTTCGACTAGAGAGCTGAGATTGCCACTGACCTCATGCTTAGAGAAATTGCCCCCATTCACGCAAGTTGGTTGGGCGGTACTGTGATTCCCAAGCTGGACTCGCTGCGTGACCTCTGGATCGAAAAGGGGAAGTTCCTCGGCTGTCTGGCGGAAGATGACGAGTAGGAGGAGGAGAACGTGCTGGACAAGAAGCTGTTCACTCGAAAGTAGCAATCGCAGGAGTGGGGCGTGCGTTACCTGAAGGAGAAGGTCCCCTTCCTATGGTGATAGTCATCCATATGCAACTATGATGCCACTAAGGGCTAATATAAATCAGCAGAATTCGTCCTCCCGAATGAAGGAGAAGTTTTTGAAGCGGTTGATCTTGTAGTTCTACTCACTGTAGTCGAAGTCCTAGTGGAACATGTTTATCAACTCCTCCTCACTTTCCACAGATTATATGTCGTCCAGTAAGGTTCGCTTTGGCCCTGCAATCTACTTGCGCATTAGCTTGTTAAAGTCTACTCCGGCGAAATATGGGTGGTTTTTTATCTAGCTTATTGAAGAAGACCCTAATCTCTTTTTGGGATCCTTCTGGAGCAATTTTTAAAGGAAATCTTTGGTGACTTCGTTGAGTTTCCTTGGGAACGTGAGTATTCCATTCTGAATATTTTCGTAGAGAAGGTGAATGTTTTAAGAGTAGAAGGGCGGCTCTCCGAAGATGAGCTCAAAGATGACCACTCCCAAGCTGAAATAGTCAGTTTCTGGTCCCACTCCCTGCTTGTTCAGCATTTCTGGAGAAAGGTAGGCGGGACTGCCGCAAAAGGTCTTAGCGAAGTTGTTTTCAGTCTTTTTGCTTAGTCCGAAATCGACCAGCATCACATGGCCGTCCCGACCAAGCATGATGTTTTATGGCTTGAGGTCACGATAGATTATGCCTAGTTTGTGGATATATTCCAAAGCTAACACGATCTCAGCTGCGTAAATCCTAACATCTTCTTATGGGAAGGTTAGTTACTAGTTTATGTGCTTGGCCAAGTCTTTTCCCTGGCAAAACTCAAGCCCCAAGTATATGTAAGAAGGAGTTTGAAACGTGAAGTGAAGCGTGATGATGAAGGGATGCTTGATCTGCTTGAGAATGTTGACTTCAGCTATGACAAACTTGGTCTGTTTGCTAAGGATAATCTTTTTCTTGGAGAAGGTCTTGAGTGCATAAAACTTTTTATTTCTAAGGCATTCAACAAGGAAGACCTGTCCAAAAGAGCCCTCTCCCAGCATCTGCAACATTTTGAAATCGCGATATTGGAGAGACAAGGGTTGAGCCTCCTCGTTCATGCTAGTCTTAGTGGCGAGAGTGTTATAGTGTGACTTCGATTTAGTGATTGGCTCTTCTCCTTTATCCACTGCCAAGGATTTGGTTGCTTGTGGATTCTCCATAGCTTCACAAAGCGAAAGACGTTTGGAGAAGAGATCAATATATCCTCTTCCTTCTATCTTCTTGCTTGAATTGGCTTGAATCTGCGCATCTGCAATATGAATGTAATTTTTTGCCACTTTGGGATTGTACTCTTTGTGCTCAAGACTGCTCCAAGCCGTGACTGCCTGCTGGATTTCACTAACCCAATGGTTGGCAGCTGATTAATGAAGGCATGCATAGACTGTCCTTGCTCCTCTGCGCTCCTTGATCACGAAGCAAAACCATTACTTTTTCATGTACCAACTTTTGTCCTTCGGTGCCATCATCTATATGCTCTACAATTCCTCAAGAGAAATATGCTTAGTCTTTTCGTATTCTTCTATCTTCTCTTTATCATTCTTGAGTGCCAGTTTGGAGTTGATATCATATTCCTCGACACCGCCAATATAGCAATTTACCGAAAGGAAGATGTTTTTAGAGAAATGAGGCGGGACTCGGCATTTAATGACCTCACCGGAAATGATTTTAAGATTAGGATTGTAGATGATTTACTTCTTTGGGGATAGACGGCGGGATGCAGAAGGCAAATAATGTCGGCAAGAGGTATAGAGGATAAGGTCCAGTCTGTAATAGTCATAAAATTATAGATGTCTTTAGTGCATTAGCTGCAGAATATCTCGCTTTTAAGACTCTGTAAACCGCTTGTGATTCCAGAGATAATCGTAAGCAGTAACTCCATCAAGATTTGGCTATTAGAAGTAGAGAGGAGCCCTCTTTATGGTCTGCTAGATAAGGGACAAATTCATTGAGTTGATTAGCTTATATATAATGCGTTCTCCTCTTGTCGGATAGTTGAGATTGAGATCAATAATCTTACAAGTAAGAAGAGTATCGATGGCTTTTTTATTGCCGATGACTAGGGCCAGTTCGAATGGCAGCCAGCCATCAAGAGATCGATAGTTCACGTTGATTAAGTTCCCAAAGCTAGATAGCATATGGGAAAGGTAGTCATGCTTATTGTGGAAGATGGCAGTATGGAGCAGAGTGTATCCGGTCTACGGTGAGTATAGATTGAAGATGGAGCGGACAACTGCTGGTGACTTATACTTGAGAATGACGCTGACTAGACTTTTGAGCTCGAATAAGTCATCATGCAGCAGGATTTGGAATAGCTGGTGGCTAAACTTGTATACCTCTGCCATCTCCTGCCCCACTTCTTCGCCTTTTGTCCCGTTACTTAGTTGGTTCCCATTTTGCATCTTCAGTGACTCTTTATTAGCGCTGCGATCAGCTAAATTTCGAGCTAGAGCTGGAACTAAGCCATGTTGCTTTCGGTGTCTCCCAGTAGCGAACAGTACTCTTTCATTTTCCATCCTGAGACTAGTCTGACTTTCTTTTCATTCAGGTTGCCGACGAGGACGATTCTTACGATGCATTAATTTTCAGCCAGGCCAAGCTGTCCGAGCAGGTATTGCAGCAGCGCGTCAGTGGTTTCGACTCCTCCCATCTCGAGGAATACTATTCGGTCGCTATAGTTATCGTATTTCTGTAGAATTTTGACGGGGGCGCCCAGGGCGAGCTCGCTATTGGAAAGTTGGACAGGTGCACAAACAATCTCATTGCAATAATAATAATACCTTAAACAATAAAAATATTCTACTCTCAACCGTGCAAATAGGATAGGGTTGTTGGGCCTGGTTGAGGATGGGGTGTGGAGAAAAGACTGGCTTTTATATTTGTAATATTATATGCTCTAGTTAAAGGAAGAAATTCGAGCGAGTGGGGTGCTGGAGGCATACATAAACCAAAATGTGACCTCGGAGTCGCACACCTCCACCATCCACAGCGCAGTAGTCAAAGGAAGGCTCAGCTTTGGACCCAGCCATCACTGTCCCGATACCCGTCGTCGCAGGGTCATACACATCCACCAGGAAGGCAAGCAGTAATTGCCGGTGCTAGGTCACAAATGTCAAAAGAGGAGCCACGGAGAATGTACGAGTCACTGATTATCTGCGACGAACCAAGCAAAGAGCCTCCCATCAAAAAAATGAAGCTGAGCGAACTCACGCTCAATTTTACAGGATTATCAAGGGGATCAGTCAAAAAACGCACAGAGACTGCAGCCTCCCACCAGAGATCCAACGCTGAGATGGGCAAGTAGTATATTCCTAGAAAGAAAAAGAAAGCGGGCTACGAGGGACAGAAATTGCGTCTCCAGCAGAACGAAAACCAAATCAGCAGATTTCTAAGCAACTATGAACGAGTGGAGGCCGTGACTAAATTGAAGGATGTAGTGGGGGAACTGAAGCGGAAGTGATCCGCACGCATTCCAACAAGTTTGCCCTCCTCGACGCGGATTAGTGATACTGTTAGCATATATCATGTTAATGCATAGGCTAAGGCAATCATACAACTTCCTCCAACCTGTAGATGTCGTGCCTCTTTTGCTTGCTGATAGGGATCTGCTCTCTGACTTCGCTGGCATAGTTGGGGTCGATGTCGTAATAGGCGATAGCAGGGTTTTAGTCCAAAGCCACCAACACTTTTCCGAAGGGATCTACGAGAGTCGAGTGGGCCCAAGCTTGATAAACAGTGGGGTCTTCCTTGAACTGGGCGACGCTCACGCCGACAGCAAAGCACTGGTTATCCAGAGCTCTTGCCCTCAGAAGCAGCTACCAGTGGAGAGGGCCAGTGGTCTGGTTGAAGCTGCCAGGGTAGAGCAAAACTGCGGCTCCCTTCTGCCTCATCAGCAGTCCCAACTCAGCAAACCTGAGGTCATAGCAGATGGCAAGTCCCATCGGACAGTACTCAGTCTGGAAGACGCAGACCTTGTTTCCCTGCGTGAAGGTCTCTGACTCCTTGTAGGTGATTTTTCCCGGGATGTCGATATCAAGAGGTGAAGCTTGTCGAACTGTTCCTGGAGGTGGCCTTGGGGATTGATGACGAAGGCAGTGTTGTAGAACTTTTCGTTGTGGCGGCGGGGGATGGAGCCGATGGCGTACATCTTGTACTGGCTGCACTGCTACTGGATGGCCTTCAGGGTGGGGGAATCCTGGAAGTCTTCGGCGAACTCATGCATGTACTTCTTGACGTAGGGAGAGTTGCAAATCTCACCCAGCATGGAGACGTTAGCTCCATTCTTGCCAGCAGTGGAGAGAGCCTATGTGATGTAGCCAATGTTCTAGAGTTTATTGGCGACGCAGCGGGTCTGCAGGATGGCCAGTTTGAACTTCTTCATAAGATATGATCAAATTATCAAAAAGATATGCCTAAAACATCATTTGCGTAACTTACACCCAAACAAAAAAGGTAGCATGGAATGGTTATTATTTTTAAGAATATATCGAAAAACGGTAATGCTCTTGTGCTACTAAAAAGACCTGATGACTACTCCAACAATCGACGGCATTTCTACTTAAAAATGGCTCTAAAAGTAAGGCGCATCTGTCTTTTTATAATTGAAAAATAATTTCTTTTTCTATTTAAATGTATAGATTTATTTTCCAATCGAAGCGTACTGATGATGAAATCGACTCGCACTATTTTGGGAGAGACCGTTGATGATTTGCTCAGGTGTTGCAACAAGAGCAAACATCTGGAGATGCTGCTGCACTAGGACGACCAACTGATGCCGGAGGTAGAACGCAACTAATCCAAACAGCCACCACTGACTCTTGCAACTCCTCGCAGCATGATTTTTTGGGAACCACCGTGAAAAAACAGACAAGACATAAGATTTCCCTCAGTGAACGCAGGAATAGCTCCAACCTAGAACCCTATTCCAAAAAACCGGGAGAAAGGCCCACCGTTTTTCAACAACAAGAAAAAGCAACAGCCAAGATGGCCACACAGACCTACAATAAAGATACTCTTTTGCTGAGGAGTGAAAAGCTATAAAATGATTGCTTTGATGCAGACCCACAGAACAAGAAACATAAAACAAGTCTAAGGCATATCAAACAGATATCCCTTAATCGGCCATACCTCATTCCGTTCTCATTCATCGATGATACTAATGCCAACGATGCCAGGGACACCCACTTCGACAAGATTTCGATGAAAAGAATTTCGAGGAAAAACTAACCACCAACTACATTAAATCTGAAATAGAACAACCCCCAAAATGGCAAAAATGTGAATTTGAGTAAGAAATACGTTATGTAGAATTGGGCTAAAATTTGCCAACTTATCGATCGGAGTTCCACAACACCAACGAGACATTCACACGGAGGAGCTAAGTACTTCCTTGATTTTAATATTTCCATAGCTTTAAGATAAACCTCGTGACTGCATTTAAATTTAATTTAGCTATGGTCTGCATTATATTATAAAGTTATCATGATTCTCGCCCGCATCGGCAACTCGATAAGCTACATATCGAAGTCCCACCTTTATCTTTTCTGTACGAAGAAAGCAAAACCATCGAAAATGTTCATCAAGAACGATAATCTGACATATGAGGATGCCAATCATAAACTGACCACTTACTTTTTCCTGCCTGAAATGAAGAAAGGCCGAGAGCAGGCCTACGAAATCAACAAGAACGGCAACGTACTCTCTTTTTTGTGGGAGCCGAAGATAAATGGCAAAGTTTAGGAACGACCACCAGGCGAGAAAAAAGTAAAAGATAACAAAAACAAACTCAGCTTTTCCTTTAGGTATCAATAACTACAACCCTTGCTTCAGGTATTACCCAAGAGTAATGCCACTGCCACCATCGAAAAGAGGAAAAACTCAGATGCCGACCGCACCCATCAAACTCTCACTCTCAAAGATAACCCATAGAAGAAAGTCGTCCACTATAACTATCAATCAATCTTTGCTATTCTTGGTGATGAAAAAGAGTTCACCAGCAAAGTGGACTTCTAATTCTCCTACTCTCAGCACAGGATCTTCGAAATACTCCTCAGGGTAAAGCATATCTTATACAGCAAAGCCTATTTGAGCTCAGCGGAATGGGCCTCATGTATGAGTTCAAAAGAGACCAAGAGATCAACAGTGCAGAAACCGAAAATTTGAGACAGAGAGAAGTAATCCAAAGCTAAGTATAGGAGTTTTACAGATGATTTGAAATGGCTTTAGGGTCTTCCTTATTACCAAATTTTAAACGACTTTTCTGAATAAAATGACGTATACCAAGATGGCCATATTTTTTTATGTTTTTTATTAGTATTTGGTGATATTGGATGTTGCGTCAGTTTCAATAACAAGCATTCTAATATTTTTTTAATAGGTTATCGTCGGTTCCAAATAAAAATGTAGGCAAGTAAGCGTGTCTCTACTCAGACGGCATAAACTACTACAAGGGTGTGTTGCTATGTTCGCGACCCAACGAGAGCCCCTCCATCAACACAAAAAAGTACTCCTTTTTTCCATGCAGATAATTTTGCGGCAGGGTGTTTCCGCACGAGCAACTGGGCTTGGTGCCCGTGAAACAGTTCGACGAGCGCAAGACGAAGAAGCGGGTGCTGCCGGTGCTCAACAACCACAAGAAGTGGTTGGAGCACTTCAAGAAAGAAGTCCACGAGCATAAGGAGCAGGAGAGAAAGAGAAGGAGAAGGCCATCCAAAGGCTCGAAAAGATCAAACAGGAGGGTACCAAGAGAGAGAAAGAGCTAAGAACGCACCTGAAACCCAAAAGACTCAGGAAATCTAAAATAAGTAACCCGCACAAGCACCGCCCGCACCCCAACCGCACAAGAAGAAAGAGAAGCCAGCCTGGGCAAAGACTGCCCAGCAGGTCGAATAATCAGCGGAGAAGGAGGTGGACGAACTCATCGATTTCTTCAACGCTGACGAGAAAGAGGAACTCAAGGATTACGTATCCGACGATGAGGTGAAAAGGCTGCTGCACGAACTGAAGGGGAAAATCGAGAAACTGAAGGAGCAGGAGGACTGGAAGGGAGCACAAATGCGCAAAATATAGGAGGTGCGTCGGTAGGAGGAAAACAGGAGGAGAAAGACGATGTGTTGAGCCGATCAGCAAGCAGTCAGGCGCACAATCGGTCGCCAGCCAGAAGACAGCGGAGCGAGTGGAGGAGCTATAGCGCAAGAAGAAGGAAACCGAGTGGGACAAGCACACCATCTCCGACAAGAAGAGCAAGGCCAGCGTCGACGAACAAATCGCCAAAAATATCGCAGACGAAGTTTTGCGAAACTATCCGGCCCTCAAGCACCACAGCAACCAATCGATCAGACAACTCATCGAGAAGCACGCGCACTAGCAGGTCAAATCTTGATTCACTTGGCTCTATTACCTCCTCAGTAGCATTCGTAGTACTTGCCCATTTAATTTATTATTTTCAAATTTTATACTTATATCTTATGGAGGACGAAGAGCTCAAGCAGAAAGAGCAGAAGGAGGCCGAAAAGCAGAAGAAAAAAAGTACTCACTGAGGGCAAGAAGCAGCTCATTACCAATCTCATCGAATAGAAAAAGAAAAAACAGTAACCCTCCTCTCATGCAGTCCCGATCGCAAGCTTGTAAGGTATCTGGAGGATCTTGTCCGTCCTCATGCCTACTGGGACAAGCGCCCCACTCTCAGAGAAGATGTCGAACAGCAATGGGGTAACGTTGAAGGCAAGCGAGAGGTCAAGGATGTCATCAAGGACCCACTTCCCCTCCCCAAGGAAGAGCTCTACTGGGAAGATATCGATGTAAACAACGAGAAGATCCTGGAAGATGTACTCCCTCACTTACGCAGTTCTACCTGTTGCTGACTAACAACTACGTGGAGGACGACGATAACACGTACCGATTCGACTATTCGCGTGAGTTCCTGAAGTGGGCGTTGACTCCTCCAGGATACCGTCCGTAGTGGCTGGTGGGCGTGCGCAACGAGAAGAAGGAGCTGGTGGCTTCGATCACGGGAGTGCCGGTGACTGTGCTGGTCGAGGAGGAGAAGATCAAGATGTGCGAGATCAACTTCTTATGCGTTCACAAAGGATACCGTTAGTTCAAAATGGCGGCTCTGCTCATCTCAGAAGTCACACGCAGAGTCAACCTCCGTGATAAGTGGCAGGCAGTATCCAGTAGCCTATTAGATCTATACCTCTGGCAAGACGCTGCCAACGCCTTTCACCCGTGCCACTTATTACCACCGTTCTCTGGACCCTAAAAAACTCATAGATATCAAATTCTCCTCCCTACAGCCAGGACAGACCATCGCCATGGTCAAGAAACTCTACAGCGTACCCGAAGAAGTCACCCTCCCAGAACTAAGACCCATGAACAAAAACGACATTTTCAGCGTCACCAAATTGCTCAACTAAGGCCTATCGTACTCCCCACCCTATCCAGCAAATTCGTGGTGAAGTTCCACTACACTGACGAGGAGGTGAAGCATTACTTCCTGCCGCGGGATAAGATTATCTACACATACGTAATAAGCAAGACCGAAGTGTCAACGGCAAGAAGAAGGAAAGAGTGACCGATTTCCTCTCCTTCTACTCACTTCCCTCCCACGTGATGAACAATCCCAAGCACAACATGCTCTACGTACCCTATTCTCCACTTAGGCCTGTTACTCCTTCTACAATTTCGCCACAACTGTGAGTTACAACTAGCTGATAAGAACGCTTTGATCCTGGCTAAGAAGTTGGGCTACGACGTCTACAACTGTTTGAACCTGATGGACAACGCTACGTCTTCTAGGACCTGCACTTCCAGATGGGCGACGGCCACCTCAACTACTACCTCTACAACTGGGTCATGAGGTGCAAGAAGATCGATCCCCCCAAACTCGGAGTAGTCCTCTTTTGAATCTATATAAAATGACTATCAGCGCCACACTACTCCCACTGGCATTTCGATTGCTCGTGGATTTATTGAATATCATCGATGCGTCCTTCCTCATAATCAGTAAATAAATAGGAAGAGGAGGCGTGGGGAAGAGTGGGCATGGGGGATGTGTGGGTTAGTGTAATTGTAGGGGTGGAATGAGTTTGATGGATAATTATTAATGATCATTGCTGCCAGGTCGAGGTGGTAATGGGTGCCTGCCTTAGTACTTGGCTGTGGTCCTGCGAGTTGAGGTAGGAGAACCTTATCTTGGGCGGTGGGGAGGTCGACAGGTGGTCGGTGGGGGCTGCGTGATGGAGTATGTACCAAGGGGGGTGGAAACCGGCTGAGGTTTTTTCTCAGAAAGGTCCACAAGGGCCTCCTTTTTCTACTCCTCGCCGGAGCAGCAGGAGAAGAAGGGCTTCTTGGGTGGTGGAGGTGCGGTGGTCATTCGGATCAATGATAAATAAAATATATTCAACCGTCCAACAAATATAAGTTTTTCCTCGATGATTCATTCCCAAAAAAGAAATTTCCTAATATGATGGGGTTACTTTTGGTTGGGGATGGCAATAATTACTGAGAGTGTGAATAGTTTAAATGAAGGTGTTGAAAAGTCTGTTCCTCTAGTAGCCTAAATAGTAGCCGGTGCTTCGTTTTACACCGCGAATCGAGATAAGCCCCAAGTCTACGCTCTACATCTAGGTGGAGCCGCACGATCCCACCACCACCTCCAACATCATCATCACCGCATTCGCCTCCAACAGGTACGCTCCATCATCCCCATCCGCGTCGAGTGGAGCAGGTTCAAAGTCAAGGCAGAATCGCCCCATGCCACTGAAAAAATACACTGCCTCGCTGGCAATACCTACATGTGCGAACCTGGAGATGTCGGCGGATACATCAAAGCAGTAGTACGCTCAGTAGACGAGTCCATCCGCGCTGAGGCAGAGGTAGTAGTGGGCCTATTGGCATCGACGTGATGGTGAAGCGAGTTATCGACGGCGCCCTCTACGCAGGCAGCCTCCTCTCGCAGGTGGTGGTATGCGAGCGCAATAGGAAGAACAATGTGACCATTCGCCTCTACAACCGCACCATATAGTTCACTGACGACGCCTCCCAGGAAAAACTGGTAAAAGAGTACAGCATCTCGGAGCCCAAACTTGAACTCAATCCAAGATCCCACAAGGGTCTACCTGCGCTTCGAACAGGATCAGAATAACACCGTACGCGAGTGGCTCAATCGCATCTTCAACCTGGAGGATATGAGCGCGGAGGAAAGCTCACTCTCCATACGTGTACCCTACTCCACGCATTCTTCTAATTCATCAAAAATGCGCCTTTTCCAGAAGTCCCAAGGGCCATGCCCCAACAAGTTCTAGCTGCGCTTCATCAGTCGCTTATCGCGAGATCTCTTCTTGTTTACTCAGCGCGCCTTCGTCTGCAGAGAGGACATGAAGAACTCCATTTACATCCAGCGGTTGGAGACCTTGCAGAACCTTGCCACCGAGCAAGACTACCACAAGTTCCTGGAGTACATGAGCCTCAAACTGGAGATTGTGCGGGTGGCAGAGTACGCCAAGGAAGTGAGGAAGATCGAGATGCAAAAGTACGGGACCTCACTGCCATGGAGGAATCCATTGGATAAATGACACTCACCTACCTTAAGATCATCGAGGAGAAAGGAAAGCAGGAAAAGATAGACTTTGAGCACTCTTACTCGCAGATTAATAATACCCGCGAGGAAATACTCAACCGCAAGCAGTTCAGAGAACTGAAGGCAGAAAACTAGGGCCTCAAGGCTAGGCTCAGGTAACTCAACGAAGAGATCGACTTGCTTAAGTTCTTCAAGAAGGAGGATAACTAGTCCATGATCTTCAATCAAACCAGTAACCCCTTCGCCAAGAAACCGAATGACAGCATGGCCACCCCAGGCGGGTCGCCTGACCGCAGCAACCTCAAAAGCATGCACGAACTCAGTCTCAACTACGCCAATCTTCTTGAGTAGAACCGTGCGCTGAAGAGCGAAAACAGGCAGCTGAAGGGCGATGCCATGGGCAAGAAAAGGACTCTCGATCGTTCGCAGAACATGATTGAACTGTTGGGCAGTTTGGACGAGCGCGAGGAACGCTAGGCGAGAGAGGCCAAGTTCTTAGAGTACGAGCAGCCATCCGGCTTCTCAGCAAGATAACGAAGAACTGCACCGGCGCCTCAGCTAAATGACCAGAAGAAAGGAGTAACGCTGACCAAGACCAGCAGGTATGCTCCCCAAGAGGAGCCAAGCTTCGTAAATAATCAAACCCTCATCAACCAGTCTATTGCTTCCAACGCATCGAGCTCCTTCCTCAACTGCAGCATCACCTCAGAGGCAGCCATCCTCAAGCTGGAGGAAAATTTGGAGCATCTCAGCAAGATAAACCAGAAGTTGCAGGAGGAGAGTGCTCGGCTGAGGAAGGAAAGGGACTACTATCGAGCGTAGTTCATGAAGATGAAGGATTATATCAAAGATTTTTAAAATAATGATCAATTCGCAGATTCTAAAATCGAAAGTGAACTGCTTGCAAAGTATAGGCAACAGAATGAGCAGCTAGAGAACGAGAAGAAAGCACTCACCAAAAAATTAGAGAGCATATCCAAGGAAAACACCCAAGGCTTGAAAGAAGAGTACTTCTACGATAGAAAAAAATAAAGGAATTAGCAAAACATCGAAAAACTCACCCAATAAAACAAAAGACTTACCAAAGAGAAGGACTCAAAGATTTCGTCAGAGGACATAGAGGCTATATCCACTTAAAATAACAAATTGAAGAAAATCAATGCCAAAATAATGGATGAAGCCAAAAGCTTAAAGGTGGAGCTGGAAAAACGCAAATAGCAAGACATGTATAACAGTAGAGTAATGAGCTGTAGAATGAACTTGCCCTTGCAAGAGACAACGTTCCGTCTGATAGCAGATCAGGAGTCATGTTGGATCAACTCAACGAGCTTTCTAAGCAAAACGCTAGGCTGAAGCAATAAAACGAGGACAAAGCTTGAAGCTGGAACACCAGGCAGCCACCATCTAAAAGTTAGTGAGCTAGCACAGGATCTACTCGCCTGAAGGCAAGGCCTCCTCCCAAACAAACTCCAGCAAGGAGAAGTGTTACTCCTAAAAGTGCAGCCAGTCCACCATCGAAGAGCTGGAGAAGTGCCGTAGGGAGATTAAGAAACTGCAGGAGGAAATCATCTTCATGAAGAAGAATCTGATGTACTGGATAGGTCGCGAGAGTTCAACATCAGCAGCAGGAGTACTTCTAGGAAAAGCTGTAAATCATGGAGAAGGAAAGAAACGCCCTCTATCTGTAGAACTAAAACCTCAGCAAGATGTGTGACGGTACGGGAAGGACGCCCGCGAGGCAAACAAGTAGCTCACCAAATGCAGGGAGAAGATGATGGCCCTGATGCGCAGCAAGCACGAAGATAGCAGTCTGCTCCTCAATGATTGATCATGCGTTATCACTACTATTCCACCCATCATTCCCTTAGGCCAATCGCAAAAATCAAATATTTTAGCCTTTATATCTCTAATGCCTTCCTTATTGCAAGAAGATATGTTGTAAAAATCCGTTAAAATTTGCGTCCATCTGGGTAACGAATATATTATATTCTTAAAATTAAAAATTATATAAAAGCGATGTTAGACCTCTACCAGGTTCTGGTGCCAGTCTACGCCATAAAACCCTAGCGACCCTCC
>NW_022205085.1:0-47686 GCF_008831285.2 Nymphaea colorata
CGTTGCAGTTTCATTCTTGCTTTCCTCCTCAACATGAGCATCAGCAGCAGCAGGATAAAACAGTGGCCTTGTCTTGTCTAAACCTGCCAATATCCAAAATCTCATATGATTTTGCCACTGGAGCATGATTCCCCATTTTGTTGACTTTCTTCTCATCAAGAATGCTAAACAAAGTAAAATCATGTAACTTGCTATTACCTCCACATAGTTCAAGTTGAACTTCTTGCTTCCCATGTGATCAGACCCCGCCTCTGAAGAGCTGCCCAAAGCATCCCATAGTCCATGAACACCTAGTCCTGCATAAAGGACATGTCAAGTCAACTTCAAAACCAGTGACTGGTTAATAAGCCATAAAAAGGAAACAGAATATGCTATATGAAAAGAAGATCCTTTTATAATCAATGTGTGTGATGTCGGATTCAGTATCCATTTTTCTTTCTCTTTTCTTCAGTCTGTTTAAGAGGTGAAGAGTCGATATATGCAGCCTAGTTGAGTGAACTAGTCTTCATCTATGTATTAAACCCACCCTTTACTTTCAAGTTTCAACATGGTACATATTTGCAAGGGGATTAACTTTACTGATATAGAGAACTACGCAAGTTCACTGGGAGCTGGGCTCCCGTCTTACTTGGTTGAGTAGAACATCATAGTGTTAGCCGACAATAACATGTTAAGCATTAAAAAGTGGCATTACCGTTACGAACCAACAACTGCCTACAATGATAACTTCTACAGTGATCTATCAAGGCGACTAATAGACTTGAAAATATCGATCCTCAACCATTAAAGGGAAAAAGAAGAAGAGAAACTCATATAATATCCACTGTGTCTGCCATTAATTCTTCCTACAGTTGAAATTCATGAATACAAAAACAAAAGGATAAAACATAACTTGTTTTTGCCCAAGACCTTGAATGGACTTACCACAGACATTGAATAATTTTGGAGTGAGTAGACAATTTATGGAGGTGTTTCCTCAAAATTTAGTTTCAACAAGTAATTTTAGCAAATGACAACCAAATAATTTCTGAACATTTAGTGAAGCAATAAGATGGGGGATAAATCCTTGTGGTCACGAGATGAAAATCTAGGCACCATAGGAAGAACAAATGACTAAAACATGTGCATACCCATGTTGCCTCCACCCCCCACCCCCACCCCCAACCTTCCTTGCAGCCATTGAAGAGGAACAAGAAGACAAGAAAGAGGCTCATCAACTTACCAAGCGCCATTTGATCCTCTTTTGGATTCATTTAAATAGTGAAGCCCTAGTGGGGCAGAATACAAACAATGATTAAAAACATTAGGAAATGACAATACAAGCCACTAATACAAAATATAAAGAATAAGAAGAATAGATCTGGGTCTGATGGTCAACATATCCAACGTCTGGACGTGCTAATACTTCCCCCTCAAGTTGTACACTAGTTCCTATCATGTGCAGCTTCCTTTTCAAGTAGTCATGCTTGCTTCCGACAGTCATTTATGAAAGTATGTGCTATCTGCAATTTTGACTCCACAAAATATGTGCATCACTTGTATGACAGCATTTGAGCATTCAATGAAAATAGTGTTTACCATTTCATCATTCAATGAGAAGGGAGATAATGGACAAAAGTATTTAGGAATGTTAGAAGTCATGAAATGCATAGACACACATGTATATAAACCATAATTAAAATATCCTTATAATATCACTGTTTTGAAGCCGGCTTATAGTATCAGCAAAAGTATTCCAATATTTCAAAACATACCAAAAACAAAATGTCAAAATATTATGATGATATTATCCTGATATATTCCCAATATTTTTCTGACACATTCACAAAAGCCTCCTCTCTTATATTTCAGCATGTGGAATTTTTTACATTCAGTTTCATGTTTGCAGAAAGTTTTTATATTTGTTTCTTTATAATAGGAAACTTATTGTCATGTTTCTTTTGTTTGTTCTTTATGTTTTTTCATTTTAAAATTTCCAATATTTTTTCCCTTATATTAGGCCAATAACATCCAGATTTTTGAAAGTGCTCAGAAAGAAAATTTTGCTGAGAAAATTTCGATGAATAATATCTCTGGCTATGATATACATATATATAAATAAAGAACATGTAAATTATTTCATAAAATAAAGTTTTATTATAGGTTACAATTTTGTACGTAAGAAAACAACATGTTCTTTCTCAGTTTTGAAAATTACAAACTTACATATGTATCGTCTAAATTTTTACAAATAAAATAGAAAAAATATGACTCGCTCGAGGCGTGAAGTCTAATCACCCGAGGCAGGAACCGACTATTGGCCTCGCGGGCCTCGCCGTTACCCATTTCAAAGATCGCCGGCCATGCAGTTCTCTACTCTCTAGTTCTGATAGTGCATAGTGTTTTTGCAATTTCCAAGTAACGATGCAAGCACGTTTTTTCTCTTTCAGAAAGTCTTGCCTTCCACACGAGACCCCTGCACTTGGTCGTTGAAATTGAACCGGCATGTGGTTTATATACGCCTATCCAAATTTTACATCCCCGGACAGTTATCAACGAACGGTGTAATCGTTGGTGCACTGAAGTATAGCAATCAGAACCATCACAACTCTGATATATACCAAACAAAAAAGAAACCAAGAAACAGTCGAAAAACAAATTCCCAACGATAGACCGCCACTCGTTACCGAGCAAACTGCTAAATACGAATCAATAACTCAACCTCCAGTAGAAAATAAAAAGGAAAAGAACGGGATGAAATCCACATGAAGACCATCCAACAAAAGCCAAAGAATTTGAACCTTTCCGCCCCGTGACGCCGGCAGTTCTTCATCTGCACCCTTCAGGCACGACGAGTCTATCTGGACGCCGGAAAGGATAAGAGCGATCCCGCACATCCTAGGGTTCCGGGAAAACCCTTTCGGAAAGTTAAAACCCCCACCGACCTCCGCTCAGTTGAAGCAAAAATGCATAGCGCCCGGCGCCCGCCCTTTTGCTCATTTTAAGCCTGCACGTTTGGTCGCTTGGCCTGTTCTCCCCCGTTTTCCTGTGGACCCCACCGAACCAGGGGCCGTTTGATGGCCCAAATCAACCTCTTGAAAACATCTTTTCAGGAGTTTTATGCTGGAAATAAATAAAAAGCAAATGAAACCAATATTTTCGAAACCCGTTTATGTTTGAAAAAAAAAAGTATATTGATCTTGAATTTAGTTTTATGGGAAAAAATTTCATGGTTGATGGCATAAAAAGGCAGAAACAACGAGTTTTGGAAATAACTAGTCGCTTTAGAAATTATAACTTACCACTAGACCCAAAACTCAATGCTTTGCCATCATTAACACATTTTTAAAACACTCAATGCTTTGCCATCATTAATACATTCTTAAATGTTTTCTGTAGTCTAGGCATCAACCCCATTGTCTTAAGCATATTTTTCCTAAATAACTCCAAGATACGCCCGCTCGCAAAAGCGTGAGCCACGTGCTCAAGAAGACGGTCCTAAATATTCCCCACAACATCACAATTTCTACCATGCTTCCCTATTGCTTAGAAAATCAACACTCCAAACTTAAAAGATCAATATAAATAAATCATCGCTTCTCCAACATAATCATAAACTTTCCTCAAAAAACACAATCGCTAACATGCGTCCCCAAAACACCAATTCTAAATTATAGCATGCTTCCACAATAATTACACATGCTCAAAAGGAAAATATGCAATAAAATTGGCTCAATTACGCCTTGCTCACCCCAAATCAAAAATCTAGACTGCTACGATAGTCTAGGCAGCCACCTCAAGGATTCGATCAAGTGCCAAAGCCCAAGATTACTTGTTGTCGTCGCTATTCACACGTCCTATTTGTTGGTAAGAGGGAAAGATAGACTCCCCCAACTTCAAACCATTCAAACGGCAATATACGATGAGAATCCGCAACAAGAAAAAAGAAACATAGGTCTGCCGTGAGAAAAATGCAGCTGGCAAGGCAAAAAGGAGAGGTTCGGTTGAGGGAGGCTCACACGGTGAGGGAGCAGTCAAGGGAAAAAAAAAACAGGCAGCTAGGGTGAGAGCGCGTGAGAAGGGAGAAGGAGGAAGAAAATCGTGAGGGCATAGGGTGTTGACGGAGAGTGGAAAATCTAGCAGGGGGGGACAAGGGGCTGCGCAGGAGGAGAGAGAGTGAGGGGGGACAAGGGCTGCGCAGGAGGGAGGATAACACGAGAGAGTGAGGAGGAGACAGGAAGAGAGACCGTAGAGGGAGGTGCAAGTGAGGAGCACGAGAGAGAAGAGGGAGACGGTCAGAGAGAGGTCGTGCGGTTGAGAGGGGAGATGGCAGAGACAGTGAGAGAGGGAGGAGGAGAAGAAGGACGAGGAAGGAGGAAGAGACAGAGAGGAATCAAAAGTCTCACCTGAGCACCACCGCCGTCATTCTCGTCGCCGCCCAGCACCTCCGCTGGCACGAGAGACCTCCAGGAGATAGACGAGGGAGAAGGAAAAACGAGGGAGAAGAGGGCGGTGTTGGGCTCCTATCGCACGAGGAGTTCGGGTCCGGGTCTGGACCCTGACCCGATCGTCCTGCAAAAGCCGAGCTACAATGACAACTTGTTAATGTTTTCAAATAAACTCTTACGTGCACATCACAATAGAGACACTATGTAAGTGTATAATGCATCTATTCAAAAAATCAAAAAATTGAGTGTTGACAAGTGTATCATAAATTTACCCCAAACTTTATAACGAGATCATTAAATATCTTCATAATGTCCTGCTGCCAATTGTAAAATGACCACTTAACGACATCATGAGAAAATGTCTTCTTTCCATTGACTTATATCGATGCCCAAATATGATAAACTATATTTGAGCTCAAATGAGACCCTTGGTACAAGATTTTAGCACAATTGCACAATTTTGTTATAAATATACATCAATTTTTGAGACAATTTGAAATACTGTTGGTATCAGCTACTATTGCCGAACACCATAAGAGTCGCTTGGTAGCAATAATACGCCTGGTACCCAAATATTTAAACTGAACTATTGGAATTCTTAGGCAACACACAAAACACGGACATTAATTGTGTCCAAAAGATAGACATTAATTAGCCATTATAATGAACGTGGCCGGTAAGGGGCAAACTCTTACTAAAGATCCAAGCTTTTATCGGTGGCTGTTCGTTGTGTTTTGAAGATTGCCCCCAAGAAAGCCGTTAAAGAAAAATTGATCCAAGAAACGTGTTAAAACATCACACTATATCCTGCGGCTAAATATTCAGGCCTTTCTCAGTTTCTTGCTGCTGGAGAGAGTTCTCGAGTTTCCGTTCTTCCACCAAAGTGTTGATTTCATCGACATGGCCGACGAGGCACCGCCTTCGCCTGTGAGCCTTAGCAGACCTCTTCGTTGCATCGTCAAACTTGGTACGTGAGCCTAACCCCGATTCCTACCCCTGCTTCATCATCTTCTTCATAATGTGGCAGACTGAAGTTTGTCTATATCTTATAGACTGGTTAGGTTTGTTTGTAACTCGCTGGCTCACAGGAACTGCTCCGCGGAGCCTGACTTCTGGCTTTCCTATCAAGTATCAACCAATTGTATAGATCATATCAGCAGTTCCAAAATAGCTATAACCAACGGATGTCGGGTTCGAATCTTGTCATTTTCTTCATCCCAAGTTCCTTGGTGTTGAGCTCGAGTATTGTCACCATCAATAGTGCTAGTCTAACGGGACTTCACGCTTCCCCAGATCATTGATTGGAAATGCAAGTTCTAAGTCCGATTCATCCGACAGACGAATGCGATACCGGAATCACGCTTATTTTAGAGGAAAGCGGCCGATAAATCTTCCAGTTTCTGAAGAAAGAGATTGTGAATTATAGTCTCCAGTATCTTTGCGAATGCTTGACCGTGTACTTGCTACAGTGTATCGACATCTTGTCCAAGTATCCTCCTACTTTGTGTTGGTGAAGTAGCACAACACCACTCCCTGATTGCCAAGACGAGTTGTTAAAGCACTCCGGTGACTTATGACAGAAGCGGGTCCCTTGACGAATATGCTACTAGCATGTGCGTTTCATTTCCCACGTTGAAACACTTTTCGATCCGATTATTTATCAAACTGCACTTGTTAGGTGTCTGTGTTTGTTAATTATTTGGTTTGTGTAACAGCTTAGGAGAGTATTTTGTAATAGACGTGCTTCTTGGCTGCCTAGTTAGTAATCTTAAGTTTTATCCATATAGGTAGGGACGAGGAACCAAGAGTGGCTTCTGTTAATTTTTTGTTGTTTTTTTGGACATTTCTTTTTGGTTTCTTTTCTGTGTTTTATAATGTTACCTGCAGATATGGTTCATTTTGGATTTGGTTGTTTTAGGGAACTTGATTTAGATTTGCACGTTCTAGATTAATGACATTCTTTGTGTTTGGGTACAAACTTAGGTGGATCTGCAGTTACCCATAAAGATGTGCTGGAGCACATAAATGACAAAGATCTTGCTGCAGTTGCATCACAGTTGAGGGAGGTCATAATGCATTCTACTGCAAGGGGGTACACGATGGATTGGAGCAAGCAGTCGGGGATCCCTCCAACTATTCCTGCAGATATTGCAGATCAAGTTTTGAGTTCGAGTGCTTTCATTGTGGTTCATGGAGCATGTTTGAAATTTCACGTTGTGTTTGATTTGTATGCCCACAGATTGTAAAGATTTTTGGAGTAAAATTTTGCGATAAGTAGGAGCAAGATTTCTGTAAGAATGTAAGTAGCCAAGTGTGGTAGAAAATGCACTCCAATTGGCTACAGAAAAAGTGCATTGAGACAACTGCAACAAACAGGTTGACCAATGCACCAATTTTACATTTTTGGTATGGTATCCATATGCACGTAGGAGAATGTTACTTTTTTCCTTTCTTTCATGAAAAAGGGAAAGCTGAATTTAAATTAGCTTCCTGAAAATTGCTAGGGGATTACTGAGAGATGATTTTATAACAGAAAAACCAGGCACCAAAGCTATGGTGAAACACTGTCTATCTAAAACCCTGCACGAAGAAATTTTCCGTGATGTACCAATCTGGCTCTTGTTTTTCCGCACACAATTGATCCCTGACCAATTTGGCAACATAGAAAATATCAAACCTCAGACTCACACTGTTTGTGCAAGCCTCAGATTGTCCTTTATCATCTGACATTCACCCAACTCCAACCTAATCTTACACTTTCCATCGGTGAACATTGTGACTACTGTTGTCTGGGCCACCATTTCAAGTTTGTCCTCCAGCACCAGCATTTAAGGTGATATGGGGTCAGAAGAATCACAGTTGGAACTTGCAATTACACCTACTGTCCTGCATTGTGAAACTAATTTGTTTAAGCTTAGCTTTTAATCGGTACATTAGCTTTCTAGAGTTGTCACCTCATGTACCCAGCATCTAAGCGTGCTTTTCTCTTGTCCTCCCACTTGAACTTCCAGAAATTTTATCGCCAAATAGGCCCCTTGCGTATACCTGTAAGTTATTTCATGAGAGTGTTCATCTTCATCAGATACTGCCACCGTTCTTAACTGTCAGAAGATGCAACACCCTTATGTTAGAGACCTGAGGCCTGCTTTTCTTGGTCCATGAGAACTTAAGTGCCAAAACCTAGTGTTTGTTTTTTCCTTTTTCCTGCGGAGATGAGCTTCATGTTGCATGTGCAGCTGAATTTCTTCAGAAAAAATTATAAGTTCTACTATGAGGAGGTCCCAATTTGGTTCCTTAGCCATTTTTTTGCACAAAGGGCATCTCTTAAGTAAAGTTGGATAGTTGCTTCATCCCATTAACAATGAATATTGTAACAGGTACGATGGTGTCCCAAAAGAACTACATAATGAAATGACAGCCAGACGAGCATAATCTTGAAATATAGATACCTTTATTCATCAGGCGGCCAATGCATTATGGAGTGCAGTCTTTTGATAACCTCCTAGAGGGACCCAGAAGATGACGTTGTTAGGAAACATGTAAAGACATGTATATATGCTGTACTTATGCGTACATATATATTCAATCTCAGCTGTATATGTTTTATACATGTACAATAATGGTTATATATATATGAATGTATAATTCTGATATATGTGCTTATATATAGGTTTAAGTCTTTATTTTAGTGTTTTTCTCTATTTTTTGTTTTATTTTTACATCTGGACATTTTTGGAATTTGGCCAGATTGGATCTGGTTGGATAACGAGCTCCAATGGCTCTTTTTAGAGCTGTTGGAGCTAACCAATGGCTAGTTTTCTTTGAGTTCTTTCTCTTTGTTCTCGTGTTGTTTGGTCTATAAGGGAGAAATCCTGTTTGCAATAGCACTGTTTTAAACAGTAATTTTACTGTTTATTCATAAAGTTTTTGTCCATTTCCGTTTTGCGTCCCTGTTATTATTTTGTGCTCTTTTGATTTAAGATCATCATCTTAGCTATTATTAGCCCTTTTATCAGAGATATTTTAGGATGTTTCAATTGTTGTGCAGCTGGCCTTTCTTGCTAAATGACAAAAAGACCCTTGTCATAGGAAAAAAATTAAAATAAAAAATCCCAACAACCACTGGAGGAGAAATATAATTCTGGACTGGTGGAAACCTAGATAAGAGGCTAAATGAAAAGGATTTTGAATATGTGAAAAATGTACACATCCATCTCCTAACAGCAGTTATAATGCATGTTAGACTTGTTAGTATGTTACTAATCTCACTGTTATAACAGAAGCTTATCATGAAATCATTTTAATATCTCATTTAAAAATGTTTATAGGGTCCTTTGGGCACTTCCAGGCAAGTAGAGCTGGAGTTCACAGAGGTGGATTGCATTTACCTCTTGTAACTGCTGGTTTTGTGGCAACAAGAATATCTGTAAGATGCCCTGCTGGTTTTTGTGAAATTTCTTTACCTTGCTATTTATATGCATATATCTTGATATTAGATTCCATAGTCTACCTTCCAAAGTTCTGAATACTATCTATAGTGCAGGTTTATTTGGTCCAATTTCACAACATGCACGTACTATTGGAAAAAAACACGTATAATATGCCAAAACAAAGTCAGCTGTATTAAACGTGAAAAAATGTGTCTTTTTTAAGAAAATGCCAAAAAATAAAAAATGTGAAAAAAACACGTATTATATGCGTTTTTTGCATTTTTTTCATATTTTTTATGATTTTTTTTATTTTTTAGTAATTTTCAGGATTTATAAATTGTTTAAATTTTTTTAAAATTTGCTGAGATTTTTCCGTTTTATTCCTGAGATATACAACTTTGCTGTATTATATCCGTGAAATTCCTCGCCGTATAATACCCGTACACGTTTTCTGTGACAATGATTTGGTTATACCTCGGTGTCTCATTGATGAACTGAATCTTCAATTTTTCCTTGTTTAATGCAGGTTTATTTGATCATGCCTCTGGTATCTCATTGATGCCACTGAATCTTCTAATTTTATATTAATAGATAGTATGTAAGGTTACCTCCCATTAGTTTAAAATAATTTGTAATGACCTCTCAGCATAAATTTCTCTTTGCTGTCCTCAATTTGCTAGAAGCTGTTGCAAAGCGTCAACTTCATAAACATATGCACTTAAATGTATGTTTATGTGTAATTGGAAATGTACATATGCATATAAATTTCTTTTATATGTATGGTATCCTTTGCTTGTTCTTTTCTGTTTCTATATTTTATTATTCTCTGCATTTGTCTTTTTGCGAACGGCTCTTTCGTCATGGAGCATATAAATAAACTAGTTGTTCGGCTGATAACAACAGCCAGAGTCTAGCCATTGGAACTTCCACTAGCAGCTGGTTCCCCATGTCAATGTATATATTTGGGCCCTGAACCTAGTATTCAATGCCCTTTGATTGAGAGGTTAAATTTTTGTTTTCTCAAGAATGTAACCTTGTTGGAGATGAACTAGATAATTTTTGCTGTATTGCGATTTCCAAGTCTCTTATGAGAAACATTTATATCTATATATTGGAAAGATTACAAAAGAATGTGGGTTTTCATATTAAACTTGTCTTTCCCTAGAGCCTTCCCAAATCAACTTCTCATACTGGAGGTTTTGCATCCAATATTTATTTGATGAGGAAGTGATGTCATGTCTATTGTTTGAAAATTGAGAGATGCAAAAAAATATTGGTACAAATCTAACTTTTTTACATGAAGGGTTTATTATTCTCAAATACTTCTTCACAGTTATCTTTTACTTTCTATAAAGTAAGTTTCAAATTTCAAGGATATTGTGTTCTTTCCTTTGGTTGATTCTTTTCTTTTCTATAAAATAGGTTTTGACTTTTGGATATGTTCTATTCTTTCACTTGGTTGATTGACAGTGGCGACACTGCATGGTTTCTAAAAATGGTGGGCTTTGAATTCATTGTTGTTACTGTTAAGTATATGAATTATGAAACATTTTAGTCTTTTACGTTATCCAGGAAGTAGGCTTGTAAGCTATGTGATATAACATGCATTTTGAACTACAACTTATTTTCATTTTCTGTTTTTCGGGATTGTTTGAAAGGAATACTTTCTTATCTGTCCTATATTATTTTCTTAAGCTATGCATTCATTTCTTAGTATATGCCTTTGCATGCTTTACTTTGTTAAATTTAAGATTTTTCTTTTTGATCTTCAGGTGACAGCACTCAATCTTGAGATTGTGAGGGCACTTGCAAAAGGTAGGTCTGTTATGGACTGTTTGGTCCTCTCTCAGATGACTATATATGTGTATGTGTGTGTATAGAATGGCACGGTTGCTTGCTGTTGGTTGTTAAGTTTAGTCAACAAAAGCACTTTACAGATTAGTAATTTTGTTGGTGGCTTGCTTTCGCAGTTTGCAGTGCACGAGCTTAGATATACATGTATCAGATACATCCATGCGAGTTAGAGGATGTAAATCTCATAAAGCACTCAATGCACATGTAACATGAATCTGCAGATTATGACGTAGATCTCGTACTTTTCTAGTTCTGTATATATTTTTAAATTTTAAGACTTAACAGAATGTGATAATTATTGTTTGGCTCCTCAATAGCATGACCGCATGTCTACATTTTTAGAAAGACAAGTTTCTCTGGTTGGAGGTTACATGGAAAGTTAGTTATTTATCAACACAAAGCAGTTGTTAAGACCTACACAAACACACACATGTAATAGTCTTATATGTTTATATTCTTTTTTGTTGTAACATTTTGTTCAAAGGTTACTTTAGTACATTTCTAAAATTTTAGATTCAAGTAAAATTAGTTTTTGTGTTTAACACATGTAGCTTGTCGTCCTTTTTAAGGTTTGACAGGGGTCTGCTCATCTTCTAAAGAGGATGACTGGATTAGTCTTCCTTTTTCAAGGACAAACCAGCTTTTAAAGGGCAGGGTTCGTCCTTTTCTTTTAGGTCACCCTTTTCTTTTCAAAGCACAGAAGGGGAAATAGAGGGGTATGAAAGGGAGGGAGAGGGGCATCGAAAATTTGGAAAAGGCAAAACGAGGGAGAGGAGAGGGGAAAATGAGAGGGAGAGGGGAAAAAAAGGAAAAAGGGAGAGACAGTGCACAACAAAAAACAGACGATTTTGGCCAGGTGAGGTTGACCAGTGACCACACCTAATGCGCATTGACCATGCCTGGGTGCATGTTGGAGTCGCACTTGCATCGCATTGACACGGGTGTGGCACCAAAAATGAAGAATCCGTCTAACTTAGAGACCAATAACTAAAGCTGAATGAAGCGAGAAAATGAAGCCCATTGACCATTTGAATTTTCCTCCTCAATACTTCTTGAACTACCAGTATAGCCTTTTTTCTCTTATTCTTGTATTCCTATTAGGTGGGTGGATGAGTGATAAAACAAGTAGTTCTATCTGTGATTTGTTTTCTGCTGTTTGTGCAATAAATTTGTGAAAATGGTTGCCTAGACTGACAGAATAATAAAACAAGTAGTTCTATCTGTGGTTTGTTTTCTGCTGTTTGTACAATAAATTTGCGAAAATGGTTGCCTAGACTGACAGAATCCAACTGAACTCTAAACACATATTTGACATATAGAAGCTGACCTTCCTGGATTGCTAAGGACCATAGTCACAAATGCAGTCAATATTTTGAAAACTATAATGATATTAAAGCATATAAAATTTTATTTATTCAGGGGCCGGGCTCACTATATTCTAATATTTTTGAAGATAAATACGTGCTGACAATATCACTTTAAGACTGAAGAGCCTGATGTTTTCAATTATTGTGTTTTATGTATCTTGTAAAGTGCCTTTTGTTATGTAACATATGTTATTTTTTTATACTTCTGATACAAGACTGAAGCACCAAGATTTTCCAAGATTGGTTGAAAGACCTACACTATCCCCATATTTAACCTTATCCAAGATTCCAAATATGGCTGCACCAGAGATTTGTAGCTATGGTGGATTAAATACAATACCCTTTTGTTTCCTCCTAATGGTTGCTCGTCCAGGCTTCATGGTTGATGCTGTAGGTATGTCATTTGGACCTGGTGATCCAGTTATTTGGTTATTTACTATTTAAATAAATAACCACTTCCTCCTTTCTGTTTATTTTTGTTTCTTTTGGTGTGGTTGAGACAGCTGTTGGGAATTTCCATTCAGAGTTGATGATGTTCAGAAATATTTGCTTCCTTCAATCACCACTGTTCTTGTACATAAAACAGTGTCACTATCTTGTGCAAGCTTTTTATGGTGGCATGTAATTTCCAAACGAACGGCTGTTGAAATGGTGCTTGCTGTCTTTCTGCATTTTTATGATTTAATCAATTTCTTGCTAGCTTATGGTGCCAGACTACTCTAATCTATCTACAATCTTTTGCTAGACCTGCGATGGAGTTCAGATCTTACCAAATTATGTTTCTTGAATTGTATATAATACGAAAGAGCTTGTAAAGCAATGTCACTTACATGCTTTTAAGGGCCAATTTCAAGTTAATGGCAATTATATATTTCATTTCTTGTTTGAGCATAGTTATTTTGCTTTAGCATTTCTCCAATTTGACCCATGAATTGCCTGGATTTTTTGGGGAAAAGCCTCTAGTTTATGCAATTTATGCATAAATAGAATAAATTGGAGTAATCCAGTTACATCAAAACCAGTTACAATTCCAATTAATATTTCTACAATTAAAAATCTTAATTATCTTAATGGATCTTTTATATCTGCTTGCACTTTGAGTTCACTGTATTTCTAATATTCCTAATATTCCACTTTGGTTTTGATCTTGCAGAAGGTATTCCATCTGTTGAAATTTCTCCGTTTTCTTGTGGTTGGTCAACTTGTGAAAAAAAGGTTAGATGCCTGCAGAAACCCTTGTATTCATTATATTGTATCAGATTAGGATATGCTGCTCCTTGTCCAAATTCTAGTTCGTTTCTGGTTGTTCCTTAAAAAAGTATGGTTCATGGAATCTTGGATCATTTTTCCTTTTATCCTTTTCTTTCCTATGGACATTCCAAGGTTCTTCTTAGTTTATTATTATTAATTTTTTTTTTGCTTCTAAATTTTAATGTTGATGACTGGAAATAGAAGTGGGTTCACATTCTCTAATGCTTAATATTCGTATCCACAGCTAGACATTTAGACCCTGACATTAGGCTTGAAATTCATATGGCATTTATCACATGACAGGCTTCGGTGTCTAGCATGCCTGGTGCTTGTCCATATTGCTTACAAAATGAGGCATTAGATGTGTATGGACGATACTGTTAAATTTAGTTGAATTATGCCTCATGGCAAATTGAAATGATGCGAAATGCAAACCAAGTGCTTTGATAGATGGAAAGGCTAGTGCATGGGCTGTGTAGCTAGATGGTCTACCTTAGTTCTGTTTTTGTCACTCAAGATGGCAGAAAAATACTTGTACGTCATCTAAATCAGGCATGGTAATTGGGTTCACTTCATGCTAGTAATTTTTACTATTACTTGGTTTTCATGTAGCTATTTTTTGCTAAATCTCAAGTTTAATTAAGAAACCTTCATTTGCTTTTGATTTCTAGAGGAACACAACTTCAATACTTAATTCAGATAAAATAAAAGCCAGAGTCACATTTACGTACAATTATGAGAATGATTGATGATAATGATAGTACAAGTGAAAACACCTAACGCGTTCAACTTGAGATTTTTAGGGAAGAAGATCAGCAAAGCTGATTTTAGCTAATTGTCGAAACCTTTATGGTCAAAACACCAACTAGTCAGTCGAATTGTATGTCTGGTTGGCTGTGGGTGTTAACCCAACCAGTTTTAGACCAAAATCATGGCTCTAAAATTAGCCATTAGTCACCGGGCCTTTGATCAAGTATTCAGCATTCCCAAAAAATAAAAAAAGAAGAAGAAGAAAAACTAAGGAGTCAAAACACTTGACCCTCTTTTTCTATATCTACTGACGAGTTTGTTTCTTGTTATCTTCCTTTTTTACTTTTTTCTGCCTGCATCGTCTTTTCATACTCTTTTTTTCTTTTTTATCTTTTCCTTTTTTTCCTCCTCCTTTGTCCTTTTTCTCTTCTTTGTTTTTTTTGTCTTCATGAATTTTACTGAGTTGCTGCCATGCTGTCTACCCTTACTGTTGATGCTTCTTTTTCTTTCTTCTATGAGGCAAGTGCTGAAGGTTTTTGCTCACTGCCTTTTATTACGCCAGTGACTTTATTTGAACCCTTTAGTAGCATTGGATTGTTACAATGTAGTTTATAACTTTATCATCATCAGGTACTATGCATAATAGGTGAACTATGTATTATACTTGATTTACGGTGATTGTTGATATTGTATGTATTCTTCTGATCATTTAATTGTTGTGTTTCTATATTCTTTTATTGATTTTTCTAAAAGACTGAATCTTCTATTCTCAACTAGTCTGGGTTGGTCTTCTCAGGGGCTTAACTAACATATGGCCTATGTTTGTCTAGCGGTGGGAAAACCTAGGGATTATGTTTAAGATCTCAAGTGTTAAAGCTCATCTAACAACAGAAAAACCTAAGTATTTGTGTGACATCTCAAGTGTAAAAGAGGAAGGAAGGTCCAATACCTGTGATTTGGAAAAGAGCTAATGGACATATATACTTGGGTCTAACACTACCTTGTGCCTTTGTTCAGAGTCAGTTGTGAACAAAAGTAAGCTAAGGGAAACAATAGAATCCAACAGACCAAATGTTGTAGACAGTTCTCATTGAGTTGTTATAATGGAAAAAGAGCTAATGGTCAGGTATACTTGGGTCTGACACTACCTTGTGCCTTAATCAGAGTCAGTTGTGAACAAAAGTAGGCTAAGGGGAACGATAGAATCCAACAGACCAAATGTTGGAGATAGTTATAATTGGTTTAGAATCATGTTCTATACTCACACTTGAGGCCCACGATGAGAGTTTCAGCCAACAAAATCAAACTAGAAATGCGCTATTTAAGGTGGTTAAAAAATTAAGTGTGGCATGAATTTGTCAAAAGGCTTGTATAGGAGATATTCAAGATTTACTTAAGGAAGGAAGTCTAGATGGTATAGGCTGTAGATGGATTTACAAAATTTAAACTGAAAGTTGACAATACTTTAGAAAGGTGAATCCACAAGAGTATAAACTAGATTATGAAGAAACTTTTGCTCTTGTTGTTAGAATGACCATTGTAGAATCCTAACTGCAACAGCTTCAATTTAAAAGTATTTGTCAAATACATGTTATATCTACCTTTTGGAATCTCAAATTAGATGAAAAAGTTCCAATGGATTTTCCTCCTGGTATGAAGGTTCATTAAGGTTAGATGCTTAACTTAATGACGACTCTATATGGACTCAAACAAGCAACAAAAGTTTTGATTGATTTAGTGGGCTCATGAGTAATTGTGGTTTTTAGATCAGCCTTTTGCGAAGAATATATATGCAAGTATTGCTATCCTTATTATTGAATGTTTTTGATCTGTGAGTTATTAGAAGTTACAAAAAGAATCAGACCAAATGTCTGTTGAAAAACCAATTTGACATGATCGATTTTGGTTGCTTGACATCTTTCTTAGGTACTGAAGTTGCTTATTCTGACAGATTAAGCTCTAATAAGTTTGCCTCACATATCATTGTCAGATCTTGACGGTTAAAAAAAAAACAAAAAAAAAACTAAGACATCAAATGTTATCGGTTTAAAAGTGAAGGTTGATGAGTACCTTTGAAGAATCCAACACCATATAAAAATTGGTTAGAGAACTGATGTATTTAAATTTTAAGCATAACCTGACCAGAGGTAGCACATGCTATACATGTGGCTAGTCAAATTCAATATAATCCTACATCTGTAAATGTGAGTACAGCTATCTGTAATTAGATGTGTTTAATTTACACCATTAAGAGATTATTTTCATTGTCATCATGTTTTCTGAATTTAATTGCATATGTATGTTAAGTAATGTACTTATATATGCTACATATGTTAATAATATTCTACAGAATCTACACTCCAGTTTTGTACTGCTTCTTGTATTGTTAGTTTTGTATTTCTCCTGGTTTTATATTTGAATTCTTTTGGCCTAAGTCCCCAGTTTGAACAAGTTAGAGCTTCAATTATTTATTAATGGAAACAGACCTGAACTCCTTTCCTTGTTATTAATTCAGTGAGGTAAGGTTTGGCATATCTAGCTTGATGAGCCTAAGTGTCCTGCACTTTTTGTTTTCAAATGGAAAAATTTAAGCTGGACATGTGTGGATTAACTTGCTGCCAATGTAACTAATCCATTTATTTATGCAACAGAAAGTACTGTACTTATCCAAGGCTTCTTGGTGACTGCAGAAAATCTGCAATATTTCTGTAGACAAAATTCACAATCAGAACCATCCACCCTACCATCACTCCTTGTAGTATTCACGATCAGAAACATCCACCTTAGCATCACTCCTTGTAGAGTTGTAGTGTAAAACAGCGCTGGCCATCATCACTATCCTTACATTTAAATTGATGTCATTCAAATTCTACCAGACGTAACCTTAGTAATTGAAACTTGAAAGTGCTAGGCAGGCCTAGGCAGTGGACCTTAAAAAAAGGACGAGGTGGTGCCTAGGCAGATAACAAATGGTAAATGAAAGGAGGAAAAAAAAAAGAGGTAGAAGGAGAATAAAAAGAAAAATAAGAACAAAAAAGAAAAAAAACTAGAAAATAAATAATAATGAAAGGCAAAAATAGAAGAAGAAAAAAAAAAGGAGAAAAGGAAAGAATTTTACTTTCACTTTTTTTACTTGGCAGGCTAGGTGGACCAGCCTAGTCAAAGGAGTGGCTTCTAGGGCCTGGATACCTAGGTGGCTGCCCAGGTGCAATTTTGACTACTAAATATATAACAATATGTCATTTGCTAGGAAGCCACAGTCATTATATTTACAAACTCTTTTTTGTGGACATCTGATATTACGAGTCACTAAATCCAGTAGAAGCCAACCAACTGGATTGATTATGTGAATAACCAATAGAGAACTCATGCTTGCCATCCATAAATTAGAAGATATATTAACCTGTGATTGTGAACTTTATTTTTGCTGGTGCTTTCTCAATCTGAGTGCCTTTGTATTTGGACAATTTGGTCCTATACATGCTTTTGCTTCTTCTTCAGTCAGGCTTAGCTGTCTTTGTCATTGATTGTTTCCATACTCTATAGTTGGACTATATATGTGTTTTTCCCTGTTCCCCTATTGTAGGGATAGGTACCATGTTAAGTTGCATTTGCACAGGTGGATTGTGTTTCTTGTTGGTAAATGCAGGTCTTGTCTTCTTCACCTTTGAAATACATGTGATTGACTTTTGTTTGTTTATTTGATTGGTGAAGAAACTAGCAGCAAGATCTAAAGAAACAATCTTTTGAGTAAGTTTTTTACAGAATCAGACAAAGCAAACTAGATTGAGTTAAGTTCAGGTTGAATTCCAGAAAATGTTTTAGCTAACTAAACTAGATTGCCTTTTGGATGTGCATGGTGTCACAATGCCAAATTGCCAATATGGCTGCCTTCAAGATATAAAAGAAGAAAATGGAAAGGGCTATATGAGAAAAGGAATGGTTGCAGCCTTCTCTTGTATTGCTCTTCTATACATATATATCTTTTGTCATGTCAGGTATATGAATGCTCTTATTACAAACAAGTACATGGCAATAAGTTTTATTTTGCAGAAATTACACAAATGTCCCCAATCAATGCAAAGAATGCACTATTAGTGCTGAAAATTTCAATATTATGAATCCCAACTTGATCACCTATAGTCTATGTGGCTTCATGATATTTGACCATAATCAACAAGCATGCTTAATTAGGGTAAATCTCAAGCTTAAGTACCATTAATAACGGGTCCGGACTGGACCGACTCATACTGAAATCAGATCCATACTGAAAACATCAAATAACAAGACCTAGTAGAAATAAACTACTATTGCTCCCCATGATCCCTATATGGATCGTAACAATTACTCCCCCCTTATAACACCTTGTCCTCAAGGTGTGAATGATGGAAACCGCTTCTGTATGTCCTCCGAATCTTCCCATGACGCTGATAACTCCTCCTCAGAGAGCCACTCAATCAGCCACTGTACCGTCCATTTTCCATTCACCTTGAGTTGTTGTACTCCTACTAGACGTAGGGGTTGGATGCCAAAGGCGATCGCCAAGGCGGGGGCGGCTACAACTTCACTTTCTGTCGGTGGCTTGAGGCACGCTTTGAGTTTTGAAACATGAAAGACCGGGTGTATGGTGCTGCCCAATGGTAACTGTAATTCGTAGGCGAGATTCCCGATCCTCTTTAAAATCTGATAAGGACCAACATACCTTGACAACAACTTACTTTGGCCTGCCCCTCGCATACCTAGCAACCGTTGGGGGGGTTGTCTTAGGAAAACCCAATCCCCTTCTTGAAATTGAAGTGCTCGATGGCGACGGTTGTACTGGATCACCATGCGATTCCGTGCTGCTGACAGGTGTTCCTTAAGATCCTTAAGAATCACATCGCGACACCTCAACTCCGTATCAACCAGCTCATCACGTGCTGTCCCCAATTGATATCGGCGAATAGTCGGAGGAGGGCGCCCATAGACTACCTCAAAAGGGGTGGTGTTCGTGGATGTATGCCAACTGGTATTGTAAGTGAACTCTGCCCATGATAGATAGTTGACCCAGGTTTTGGGTCGCTCCCCCACAAAGCATCTCAAATAAGTCTCAAGACTTCGGTTTACGACCTCTCTCTGCCCATCCGTTTGCGGGTGATATGTTGGACTCATCTTAAGTTGAGTCCCCTGCAGTTTGAAATACTCCTGCCAAAAAGCACTAAGGAAAATCGAGTCACGGTCACTTACAATGGAGTGTGGCATACCGTGAAGCTTCTCCACGTGCTCTTGAAAGGTCTGCGCTACTGTTTTGGCTGAAAAGGGGTGTGAGAGCGCTATAAAGTGGGCATATTTGGAGAGCCTATTTACTACCACCAATATAACAGATTTTCCCCGAGAGCGGGGTTATCCCTATATGATGTCCATGGATATGTCTTCCCAAATTTGCTCAGGAAGAGGAAGTGGCTATAAGAAGCCAGCAGGTCGCGTGGTCTCATACTTATTGCATTGACATACATCACATTGTCGCACATAATCCCGCACGGCGCGCTTCATTCCCGACCAGAAAAATGCCGTCCTTAAACGCCGATAAGTCCCTTCCACTCCTTCATGGCCCGCGCTCTTCGAGTCATGATAATGTGAGATTAAAATACCTGGCAGATTTGTCTTGGGCGGGATAAATACACGGCTACGAAAGTAGAGGTAAGGAGGGCGCCACTCGTAACCATATCGTCTCGTCGGATTCTGTAGAAGGTCAGTTCGTATTCTTTGAACTGACGCTGCTGACTGGTCGGCCTGCTGAATGTTTGTCCAAATGTTGCACTGAATGGCTGATAGAGTCCAGAAGCCGTGCCCCTCCTGCACCTATCGAGAGAGACCGTCTGCTACTGGGTTTCTTTCCCGCTGCGATGCCTAATCTCAAAATCAAAGCTGAGCAGTTTCATGACCCAACGCTGCATTGCCGGTACCAATGTTTTCTGTTGTAGGCTGTGATGATCTGTGAGCACCACAAATTTCGTACCCAACAAATAATGTCGCCATCTAAGGACCGCCAATACCATAGCAATGGGTTCGCGCTTGTAGGCTGATTTGCTGCTGAACGTGGGTCCCATGGCGCGACTGAAAAATGCTATCGGATGTCGGTCTTTGCTCAAAACTGCGCCCACCCCTGTGTCAGATGCGTCTGTCTCCACCTCAAACTGCACGTTGAAATCGGCCATGCATAGAACTGGTGCTGTGGTGATAGCCTCCTTGAGTTTGTCGAATGCCACCTTGGCCTGGTCAGTCCATCGAAACCGATCCCTTTCTGTGAGGTAGGTCAAGGGCGTTGCGATACTTCCAAAGTTGTGCATGAACTCATGATAGTATCCTGCCAATCCTAGGAACCCGCGTAGTTCCCGAACGAACTGAGGAATGGCCCAATTACGCACTGCCAGTACCTTAGCCTCTTCCATCTTCACGCTACCGTTGCCAATCACGTGGCCGAGATACGTGACTTCACTCATGCCGAATGAACACTTAGAGAGTTTGGCGTGAAGGGAGTGTTGTCGCAACGTAGAGAGCACCACCTGCAGATGATTTAAATGCTCCTCTTCTCTGCACTAAATACAAGGATGTCATCAAAGAAGGCCAGTACGAACCTATGCAGGTATGGCTGGAAGATATCGTTCATGGGTGACTGGAACGTCGCAGGAGCGTTCGTGAGGCTGAACGGCATCACTCGAAACTCATAATGTCCATCTGGGGTTAAGAATGCTGTCTTAGGGACATCTTGTGGCACGATCC
Source organism: Nymphaea colorata (assembly GCF_008831285.2). NCBI lineage: Eukaryota > Viridiplantae > Streptophyta > Magnoliopsida > Nymphaeales > Nymphaeaceae > Nymphaea > Nymphaea colorata. Next base: position 20,842 of record NW_022205085.1, read on the forward strand.
GTATCTGGTGGTACCCTGCTCGAAGATCCAGCTTCGAAAATAGGGCTGCCCCCCTGAGTTCATCAAGGAGATCTTCCACGATGGGCAGAGGATGACGATCCTTCACTGTTAGGGCATTCAAGGCACGGTAGTCTACACAAAACCGTCAGTTTCCATCCTTCTTGCGCACCAGGAGGGCAGGAGACGCAAACGGGCTGCGACTAGGCTGGATAATTCCCTGTTCTAACATTTCTTGCACCAATCGAGTTAGTGTATCACGTTGGGTCGGGTTATACTTGTATGGTCTCCTTTTCACTGCATCTGCCCCGGGATGTAGCTCTATATGGTGGTCATAGGCGCGCGAAGGAGGCAACCCATGAGGGACACTGAACACATCTGAAAACTCTTCCAACAGGGCCGGTAGTCGTGCACTGGTGAGGGTGGGTTCTGACCTCTCCTTCCCCTCCGCGCTGGTCATGAGGAGCATGTACGAAGCAACCGCTCCCTGCAACATTTTGGAGGTGGCGGTCTCTTGAACTAGTTGTCTTGGAGGAGCTGACAGGGTTAGGCGCTTCCCATCCGGTTGCGTAAGGTGCATTCTCATGTTAACGAAGTTCCACACGACCTCGCCCAGCCCTTTCAACCATTGGATGCCCAAAACGAGGTCCGCCCCGACCATTGCTAGTGTATACAACTGTACCAAAAACCCATGGCCCTGTAATTCCAATTTCTCGTCGGTGCACCGCCCCTTACATTTTAAGGTGCTTCCATCTCCCACGACCACATCAAAAGCCGACTGCTGGTTGATTTCACACCCCAGGGCTCTAGCGGACTTCTCACAGATGAAGTTATGCGTGGACCCTGTATCCACAAGTACACTGACCTTCCGACCGCGGAGTCGGCCCTCCACTTGCATCAATTGAGGCACTTCATGTCCCGATAGGGCATGGAGGGATATTTCGGGCGACTGGGCAAACTCTCCTTCACCTTGTCTCCGTTCCCCAATAGTCTCCGTCGGGGCGTCCTCCCCTTCTTCTTCGACTAGGTACATATGAAAGCATCTACATTCGTGGCCCGATGTCCACGGTTGATCACAATGGAAGCAAATATTTTGATGTCGTTTTTCCCTTATTTGTTCCGGGGTCAGACGACGAATAATAGGGCGGTTTGCTGGTTTGGTTAAGTTCTTCCGGCCGGGTTGTATTTCCGAATTCGTAGTTGCTGCCCCGTGAGGACGAACCCCAGCTGCCCCTCGCCCGAGGCTTTGATATCGCTGCTGCTTTTCCTCCACCATATGGGCTATCGCAAAACAGTCATGCAAATTGAGGGGGTCACATGCCTTGCACCTCAATATGAATTTCCTCTTTGAGTCCCCCAACAAAGGTACCAATCAAAGCTTCTATTGGCCATCCCCGAACCATATTGCTAAGTTCTTCGAAACGCTCCTGGTAGTCTTCAATCGACCCCGTCTGACGTATTTTGGAGAGTTCCTGATTGTAATCAACATAAGCTGAAGGTCCGAAACGCGCCGCCATGGCTGAGATCAAGGTCCTCCTATCTGGTCGTCCGTGTTGAACCATGTCAAGGACGCAGCATCAACCATGTCAAACAGAGATTGAATGAGTCAAGGAACCATGTCAAGGACGCAGCGTCAACCATGTCAAACAGAGATTGAATGAGTCAAGGAGTGTCATGAACTCATGATGTATTGAAAGCATGTTCAAGTTCATGCAAATTGACGCAACATGGAAGCAATGAAAGGCCGGTTGTTTCATCAAAACAGAATCATCAGGCTGATAGCCGGCTCAACCATTAGATTCATGTAAAATTTTTTAAACTTTTCATTTACAGTGCACATAAGATTCTGCAGTGGCTCGAAAATGGTTTGAAAATTAATAAACTGAATGTTTCTAATGAAATCACATCCAGATCTAAAAGGCATGATCTTTGTGATGATTTATGAATGACCTGGATATAGCCCTGAACATGAGTCGGGTTGAGCTCAAGCTCAGTTCGGCACCTAAAATACTCAGCTTGAGCTCAGCTCGAGTTTGAGTCGAGCTCAATAAATTGGGCTCAAGATCAATTCGATAATAATTTTTGGAGCTCGACTCAGTAATAATTTTTGGAGCTCGACTCGGTAGGCTTGCTTGTCATTAGCAAGATTCAGCCGCTAAATTCAATACTGAACCACCCAAGAGGGATAAGTAGAATAATGGCAGAGAGAGAGAAAGAGAAAGCTAGAGAGAGAGAGAGAGAGAGAGAGAGTAATTAATGATAGTCATTGTTGCAAGTCCTTTACCAAAAAATATTCCTTTCTTGCCTCTTGAATCTCTCTCTTTACACCTCTAACAGGGAAGTCTAGGTCCCAAGGAAAAGATGTCTGTGCATGCCAACATTTGAAACATCTGAGGGTGTCATGAACTCGAGCTCGACTCAATTAACTAAACTAGTTCCTATGAAAAACTTGAACTTGACTTGTTTGTTGAAGGTGTAGGATCAAACTCAGGTTTAAGAAGAGCTTTACCAAATTGAGTCCGAGCTATTCGACTCAATGTGCACCCCTACCTAGAGATCAAATTCAAATATTTTTCTATTGGTTTTCTAAAGCTGCTGATAATGCCAACCAATAATACAGTATAATAAAAATACCATCACAAGGTGAAAAATACATAATATCATAGTGTTATCTCAAAGCTTTGCAAGTTAAAAAATGATATTTTCAGCAAACTTGAAATGTATGTTTCAACCTTATGTCTTTTTTTCTCATAGATGAGATTCGTTTGGTTATTTCATAGATTCTATATAATTAGGCACACAACACACACACAATGGCATGATCCTCAACCAAGCCAAACAAATGCCCCTATTAATAAGCTCTATTTATTTTTATTTGTGTGCCTTTGTCCATTTGGGAGGTCTTTGAGCCTCGCTTGTTGTAATTGTGAACAAGCCTTTTGTCGTGGCTTCTTGAATCATTTTGGCCGGATTTTTACACCTCTATGCTTCAAATTCAAATCAATGTGTGCTGGAGCAGTCATATAAAGCAAACTTCACATTTTTTACTCATTCAAGAAAAGAATCCAGATCATGCTTTCACGACACCTTCAGTCAATAGGTGACACAATTATGCCTTCCATATGTGCATCTTCCGAGCATGAACATCCATGTTATCTGTTTACAGAAATACTTATTAACACCAAACTGGTTTCCTCTTATATATTTCTAGGTTTATGCAGTTGATAATTGTTTACACTTTACACTAATAGATGAAGAATTTTGTCCTTCTATCTGTTTATCATATGATTAACATGACTAAGAGAAAGGATTTAAGATTTTTTTCCTACCATTTAATTTGTGCGGTAATTATTTTGGTGTCTGACTTTTTTATTGATTATGATACAATATCAATATTCGGCTAAATATTATGTTTATATTCATTATGACAGAATATTGTTCTATGACTTCTTTAAAAGTTTTTCAGCTATGAAGCATGTGCTTCTTGTTTAAAAGCATGTGTGTCACCTTAAGAAGGAGCAGAGCCTTGAAGGACGTTTTTTGTTTCCAAGAACACCATTCTCACTTGCACAAACTGCAAAATGAAAACCAATATTGCTAACAAATGAAAACTTAAAATTCGAGTCAGGTATTCTTTTGATCCAATAATTGTAAACTAGAATAAATCAAATTTTTTATTTCTAGATAGCACTATATTTTGAAGTCAATGTGGTCAACAGCACTTTTTTGCATATTGATTCAAAAGATGAATGAAAAATCCCATAAATCACTAAAACAAATCAGATATTGATGCACAAAATTTTACAGTAAATTGCTTGCTCTGAAGCACTTCACTTTGAAGCATGGAGGTGTAACATGACTTGACATAAGAAAAGGAAAGACTGATAAAGCATCCACCTCCCATCACATTTGACTTCTGAAACCCAAGCTATAGTCCTTAGAAAAGTGAAAGCCTTTTTAAGCATCACCAACATCCTGATCTATGCAAATGAGGATACCGTAGCATTTTAGACATTGGTAAATATTTTTATGACAATATTTTATAAAAATTAATCTCCCTAATTTTGGGAACTTATTTATATGAAAAAAACCAACTGATCATAGCATTCATGCTTTCAGTGTCCTATTCCCTTTGTCTGGGCTAGCCGCTAGATATGGACATATTCATTAGTATTGAGATAGTTTCCTGTTAATTATATATCTAGCCACATAAGTCAATTAAGTTGCACAACTGTGCACGCCGGTAATAAAATTACTGACATACTAGAGAACAGAAACAAACTGAGGAACCACATAAACACTAAAAAGGACTACTTCTGATAGTCCAATAGAAAGGTTAAGCACAGGATACTGATAATGCAACTGGAGTGAAGTAATGACAAGAAATCAACCAGCAGTTTGATAACCAAATAACCCTTCAAATCATCTTAATTTCATGCAACAAAATACAGAACCCAACATCTAAACGAAGGAAAGTGATTTGATTTTGAACCTGATATATGTAATCTTTAGAAGTACGTCTTGATACAGATTCTTTGAGTGCATTAAGCAAATATTTTGCTGACAACGAAACTGCAAGTGCAAGAGAAGCATCAGGAGCAAAACAAGCATTTCTGGTATTTTTTCCTCAAATAGGAAAAATGAACTGGAAGATAGGAAAAGAAGCACACCATTATGAAGTGAAACTGCTTTTGGTTGGTCTATGCAGTCGATATCAGAATCAAACTTATTACAGCAATCTGCTTCGCCATGCAATTCGCTACCACAAGTAAACATTATGGTGGCAGTTCAACCGCGTCAGTATGGGATCACTAACGCAAGCGACATTTGAAGGTGGTTTCTCCTCAAGCATTAAGCTTGAGATGTTACACCCTCTCTGCATTGGATAACACTGATGACAAAGATTATCATTCATTGGTTCCACAAAGGATCTATTCCATGCAATCAACCTCTTTATCAGGGTATCAGTCCAATCATGTTTAGCAACTGTACCCACCATGCCTTGCTTATCACACTGGCTATTATTATGAACATCAAAATGGACACTGTATATTACTACAAGAGAGCTCTTACCAGTAACTAGAAGCATCTAATAGATTTTGTCCTGGGATGGAATGAACCTTGACATCGCCAAGTGGTACATTGCAATCCTGAAACTCAGTACCACTTTGATCAATTTGATCTGTCGTTTGCAATTGTGACATGAATGAGTACAGTTGTAAGTAAAGTCCTAACTACTTGAATTTCATTTTCAACTGTTAACCATTTATGCCAGCAAAGTTATAGGTAATCCACAAAAAAGTGTGTGACCACTGCACTGCACTTGCTTCTTCTCCTATATGAAGCTGAGGAGAGTAAATAGTCTTTCTTCATGTTCTTCTATAGATTGTCTGATACCTACCATTAAATTGTAGAACTAGTGGTGGTGCAACGGAAGAGAGCATAAATCGCGAGTCCTCTGTATTGGGCCAATGAATGAGAAGACTTTGCAACCAAATACATCCTGACCATACTACAACGTTCTTGATTCCACCTGCACAGCATTTCAAGCAGCTATTCAGATATGAAATCCCTTAAAGATTTTTAGATTCACAAGCGAGTTTGTTCCAGCAATGATTACCTGCCAATGTGCTAAAGCCCATGGTCCTCTGATTGTCGAAAATATCTGTGGAACAATGTATGGCCTTCTTTGTCATTACAACAACAGACCCTATGACTTACATGGCAAGAACATGAACAGCATCTCTGCAGTGCAAAAACATTATTAGGATTTCAGAATCGTTCTCCTTACCTCCAACATCAGTTCCACCAAATATTTCACCTAAAAACATGGGAATATAGAAGAGATATCATGGCACCTAAGGAACATGTACAGAAAAATAAAAAAGAAAGCAATATGCAGGAGACAAGAAACAGGCAAAATTACCAATAAGAATCTCAAGATAAGTTGATATTTCCATGCTCCAAAAAATTCAGTATCCTTTACAAGGTATCCTCAAAAATTCATCTCATGCTCCAAAAAATTCAGGATCCTTTACAAGGTATCCTCAAAAATTCATCTCTACAAACATGAACAGTATCATGAAAAGTAAACTGTCAGGATACATGTACCGCATCCTCATTTCAGACAGAGAGAGAGAAGGATTCCACATAAATTAAGTTTAAAGAAAGAAGGTTATTGCATGGACTGCAAAGTGCATGATCAAGTTACGTAGTCCCACTTCAATCCACTGCAGTGTCCCCCTTGATCCAGGAATAACGGTTGGTTAGCAAGCTGTCCCCATCTTACATTTTCTCCAACATAACAAAGATTTGGGAATCCAAAATAATTCTCAAACTGAACCAATTCCAAAAATATGATAACAACTGCAGGCATATAGGCTCTATGAGTAAGGCAACATGACAAACAATGGAGCAAGTGCATGTTCATGCTCGGAGGAATAGCAGAATTAGCAGTTGAAATATCATTATAAAGTGCATCTTCATACCAAATGGTGTAGCAGAGTTAGCAGTTAAATACCATTGTAAACAAGGATATTTCCAAAATCATTTGTCAGTGGTTGATGCACTGGATTGGTATCCCTAAGTTGCAATGTAGCACCATAAAATGCATTTTTGCAGAAGGCAATGCGTGAGTTACACCAATATTATATCCACAATCTAATCTGCTTATGCCAATGGAGAGTAGCGTTGCAATTTCCTTGCTGGCTCCTTCTTTAACATATGCATCATCTGCAGCAGGATAAAACAAAAGCCTTGTCTTATCTAAACGAGCCTAATATCCAAAATCTCACTTGATTTTGCCACCGGGACATGATTCTCCATTTTATTGACTTTCTTCCTTCTCATCAAGAATGCTAAACAGAGTAAAATCAAGTAACTTGCAATTACCTCCACATAGCTCAAGTTGAACTTTCTTGCTTCCCACGACATCACGGCCCCGTCTCTGAAGTGCTGCCAATAGCATCTCCATAGTCCATGAACATCCTAGTCCCTACATGAAGGACATGTCAAATCAACTTCAATACCCATTGACTGGTTAATAAGCCATACAGCAAAATAGAATATGCTATAGCCTATATGCAAAGAAGATGCCTTTTATCAACAGATGTGTGTGAGGTGTCGGATCCAATACTGAGGATCCATTTTTCTTTTCTCATTTTTCTGTCTAAGAGGTGAAGAGTCGATATATCATATACACAGCCTGGTTGAGTGGACTAGTCTTCAGTCTATGTAATAAACCCACCTCTTACTTTTAAGTTTCAACATGGCATATATATTGCAAGGGGATTAACTCTAATGATATAGATTATAGAGAACTACACGAGTTCACTGGGAGCTGGGCTCCTGTCTTACTTGGTTGAGTAGAACATTGTAGTGTCGGCGCTAACAACATGATAAGTGTCAAAAAGTGGTATTACAGCGTACAAACCACTGCCTACAATGATTACTTGTACAGTGAATCAGTGAACTATCAAGGTAATGAATAGCTATCAATCACCAACCATTAAAGGGAAAAAGAATAAGAGAAACTCAAATAAATATCTATTGATATGCTATCAATTCCTCCTACAGTTGGAATTCATGAATACGAGAACAAAAAGATGAACATAACTTGTTTTTCCCAAAGACCATAATAAACTTACCACAGAAATTGAATAATTTTGGAGCGAGTACACAATTTATGGAGGTGTTTCCTTAAAATTTTAGTTTCAACAAGTAATTTTAGCAAATGAGAACCAAAGCCCAACGAGTTTCCGAACCAAAGAATTTCTGAACATTTAATGAAGCAATAAGACGGGATAAAGCTCCGTGGTCAAGAGAAGAAAATCTAGGTATCATAGACTAACACATGTGCATACCCATGTTCCCTCCACAACACCACCCCCCCCAACCCTTTTTCTTCCTTGCAGTCGTAGAAGAGTAAGAAGAAGACAAAGAGGCTCATCACTTACTAAGCGCCATTTAATCCCCTTATGGATCTAAGCAGTGAAGACCTAGTGGGGCAGGATACAAACAAGGAGTAAAAACATTTGGAAATGATAATGCAAACCACCAATACAAAATATAAAGAATAAGAAGAATGAATCTGCGGATATGTATGGACGTGCGAATACTTCCTTGTCAAGTAGTCATGTCCTGCTTCCGACAGTCATTTGGGAAAGTATGCGCTATCGGCAATTTTGACTCCATTAAAATATGTGCACAAATTATATGACTTAGCATTCGAGCATTCAATGAAAAAAGTGATTACCATTTCATCATTCAATGAGAAGGGAGATACTTGACAAAAGTATTTAGGAATGTTAGAAGTCATGAAACACATATACACACATATACATATAAACCATATCCCTATAGCATCACTGTTTTGAAGCCAGCTTATAGTATCAGCAAAAGTGTTCCAATATTTTCAAAATACACCAAAAACAAAAAATGTCAAGATATTATCATGATATTATCCTGAGATATTTCCAATATTTTTCTGAGACTTTCACAAAAGCCTCCTCTCATATATTTGAGCATGTGAATTTTTTTCGTTAATTTTCATGTTTTCAGAAAGTTTTTCTATTTCTTTATAATAGCTAATAGGAAACTTATTATCATGTTTATTTTGTTCGTTCTTCATATTTTTTCATTTAAAACTTCTAAGATTTTTTCCCTTTCATTTTCCCACTAACATCCAAATTTTGGCAAGAGCTCGGAAAGAAAATTTTGCTGAGAAAATTGCGAGAACAATGTCTCTGGTTATGATATAAATATATATAAATAAAGAACATGTAAATTATGATATAAATAAAGAACATGTAAATTATTTCATCAATAATTATTATAGATTACAATTTTGTATGTAAGAAAACAATATGTTATTTCTCAGCATTGAAAATTACAAATTTACATGTGTATCGTCTAATTTTTTACAAATAAAATAGAAAAAATATGCGAGGCGTGAAGTCTAATCGCCCGAGGCAGGAACCGACTACTGGCCTTGCGGCCCTCGCTGTTACCCATTTCAAAGATTGCCGGCCATGCAGTTCTCTACTGTCTAGTTCTGATAGCACATGGTGCTTTTACAATCTTCAAGTAACAGTGCAAGCACATTTTCTCTTTCAGAAAACCTTGCCTTCCATACGAGACCCTTGCACTTGGTCGTTGAAATTGAACCGGCATGTAGTTCTTTCTGCTCCAATAATAATGAGTTAGATATAATGCACATCTCGATGAAAACTGAGAACGAAAAAGGTACGAAAATGTTAATGTTTTCGCCTCTCCAAATTGTACATCCCTGATCCCCGGACAGTCATCAACGAACCGTATCATCATTGGTGCACTAAAGTATCGCAATCAGAACCATCACAACTCTGATATACACCAACAAACAAGAAACCAAGAAACAGTCGAAAAACAAATTCCCAACAATAGACCGCCACTCGTCACCCAGCAAACTGCTAAATACGAATCAATAACTAACCTCCAGTATAAAATAAAAAAGAAAAGAACGGGATGAAATCCACATGAAGATCATCCAACAAAAGCCAAAGAATTGGAACCTTTCCGCCCCGTGACGCCGGCAGTTCTTCATCTGCACCCTGCACTCCTGCAGGCACGACGAGTCTATCTGGACGCCGGAAATGATAAGAGCGATCCCGCACATCCTAGGCTTCCGGCAAAACCCAGTCGGAAATTTAAAACCCCCACCGACCTGCTCTTCGTTGAAACCAAAATGCAAAATGCACGGTTTTTGCTCATTTTAAGCCTGCACGTTTGGTCGTTTGGCCGTTTCTCCTCCATTTTCCTGCGGACCCCACCTAACCAATGGGACTTCTTTTTTTTCAAAAATATTTTTCCTTTCATCATTTGCATGCTTGGAAAACAACATGAGAAGAGAAGCAGTGATATTAGTGATATTGTAAATCTTCTAAAGCATTTGAGTCATATTCATAAATTATGTTACAATGTTTCATAAATTTATTTCAATATATATTTATAAAACATAACAATTTGTTACTGTTGCCAAATATGCCCTTAAATACTGTTTTACGGCAAGAGCTTTACGTGAATGTGTAATGAATATATCTTAAAAATTGAGTATTATTGAAACATTATAACTAATATACCATGAATTTACCTTAATCTTTAAAACAACTTAGTCTCCACAATATTCTATTCTATTGCTATACATTAAATGGACATCATGAGAAAGGGTCATTCTTCCTTCAGCCTACATCAATGCCCAACTCTAAGGAATTATCTTTAAGCAAAGTCTGTAATTTTTAGTGTTTTTCTCTATTTTATTTTTGTATTTATTTTCATATCTGGACACTTTTGCAGTTTGACCAGATTGGCGCTAGTTTGTTGACTAGCTCCAACGGCTTCTTCTAGAGCTGTTGGATCTATCTAATGGCTACTTCTTTATTATGTTGTTTTGTCCATAAACAAGGGAGAAATCCCATTTGTAATAGAACTGTTCTAAGCAGTATTTTTTCTGTTTATTAATAAAACTTTTGCCCATTTCCTTCCAGCTTCGCTGTTATTCTTTTGTGCTCCTTCCCGGAAAACTCATGCGGAGGGGCGAGCCCTCAATTTTATTGACAAAAAATTGGATATTTACAGCCAAAAGCAAAATCCTCACACAGAGATGCAGACATTAGAGACCAACGATGGAAATGGGGTCCCAAGAAGATGGCTGATGAAGCCATTCTTGGTAGCCCCTTTCTTCACTGGACATGAACAATAGAGCACAGGCCTCGCTCGCAGGCAAAGTGTCATCGACGTGAATCCTGAATAACTGTTCCGAAACTTCTTGAAACGACCCAAAATTCGTTGGTCTGGATGATTTCGACCAATTGATCCACCTTTTCTATTTTCTTTTGTTAGATTGCACTACAAAATTGCCTTGGAGCTCTCTGCAACATTGAAGACATCTGTTTAGCGCCCAAGTTTCTACTGTATTAGGACCGGAGATCGTCCTGGTAACCGAGGTGAACGGGAAGGATCCCATTGCATGTTGGTTAACTCACCTAGTAGTATTACAATGATCAGCATGCAATACCATACTGGTATATTAGTAGTTTATAAAAGTATACGATATGGTACTATGGGACCATATCATACAACATACTATTATATAAGATATGTTACATATATTCTTAAAAATACAATCATTACAAATTATTGTTAATTATTTTTTACATGAAGTGGCCGGATTTTATTTTTAAAAATTTGACAATTATGAACTAAAAGATTTCGTGGCAAATGTGCAACACTGCAACTCCACATCAGAAAAGATTACTCTAGATTTAAACAAATCGGGTAAAATATTTGTTAGTTTCTATTTAAGCTCTTTGTGTAGTGGTAGCACAAAACCATCGAAGGGAATTGGCAGTAAAGAATATAAGTTTACGGTAGGTGTAGAGTCCATAATCACAAATATGTTTTTTGCATTTTAAACGGTGGCATAATAATACAGCGAGTTGGAAAAAAATGGAGAAAAAAAATCTTAAAAATTTAAAAAAAATAAAATAAATAAGAAACCAATACAACAACATAAAAAATAAGTAGATATGCAACAAAAATAAATAAATGGAGACAAATCGTTTGGCACCAAAAAATGTGAAAAAAAAATACCTAAAATGTGAAAGGGGGAGATGGGGAAAAATTGCAAAAAACGTCCTTTAAATTGGTCTTTTTTTTTTTTGTGTTGGCATTTAAAAAAACAGCAGTGTTTTTTACCGTTTTATTCGGCTAACCATTTTAGTTGGCTGACTTATTTTTTGTGCTTGTAACACATTTTTTTTCCAAAAACAGAAAACGTATTTTTTGAGACTACGAGATATATTGCTCACTATCACTTTGTCTACGTTGCATGTGAATTAGATGTAGGCTACTGTGGTCCAAGAGTTTTTCATACTTTTTTGGTATATCCATAAACCAATATCTGTCACACCCTCAAACATTTTTTTAAAAAAAAAACATCAAGCATCGAGGTGCGACTACACAACAATTTTAAAAGAGATGAGTCAAGCAATGCGAAACAATGGGCAAGTTTTCTATTAAATAAGGAAGAGACGGAGAGGAATCAAAAGTCTCACCTGAGCACCACCGCCGTCATTCTCGTCGCCGCCCAACACCTCCGCTGGCACGGGAGACCTCCAGGAGATAGACGAGGGAGAAGAGGGCGGTGTCGGGCTCTGTCGCACGAGGAGTTCGGGTCCGGGTCTGGACCCTGACCCGATCGTCCTGCAAAAGCCTAGCGTTACAATGACAACTTGTTAATGTTTTCAAATAAACTCTTACGTGCACATCACAATAGAGACACTATGTAAGTGTATAATGCATCTATTCAAAAAATCAAAAAATTGAGTGTTGACAAGTGTATCATAAATTTACCCCAAACTTTATAACGAGATCATTAAATATCTTCATAATGTCCTGCTGCCAATTGTAAAATGACCACTTAACGACATCATGAGAAAATGTCTTCTTTCCATTGACTTATATCGATGCCCAAATATGATAAACTATATTTGAGCTCAAATGAGACCCTTGGTACAAGATATTAGCACAATTGCACAATTTTGTTATAAATATACATCAATGTTTGAGACAATTGTAAAATATACATCAATTGCTTATTCATCGCTACTATTAGCACATTTTTTTCCAAAAACAGAAAACGTATTTTTTGAGACTACGAGATATATTGCTCACTATCACTTTGTCTATGTTGCATGTGAATTAGATGTAGGCAAATCTCTCTCTCCCTCTCACTCTCTCACCCAAAAAGTGCATTGCTGCCCGAAGCTTTTTGCTTGTGTCAAGATGGTGACGCTTGGGAGCTACTAAGGTTCTCTATTGTACAGTCTTGGTTTGATCATGCACATCCACAAGCACTGTCACAAAACATTTGAGTAGTAATCTATGACAGTGTTATACTTTATGAAGTTAATAATCATGATTTTGTTAAATTTATGTGGTGATTTATTTGGCCAGCAAACTCATTGGATCTGGAACAGCAATATGCATTACAAGAATCGATCCGCAGAAATCATATTCTGTACAACAGGAACTGACGAAACCCTCCAATCAAACCATTTGCAGCCCAGAAACATTTGGTCTAAAAAGCCAGAAGGCAAAGGGTGAGGCGACCGAATAGATTAGCTTTCAGATCTTGCTGGGTGGACATCTGCAAGCGTCAAAGTTAAATCTTGGGATACTTAATATTTTGTTTTGGAAGCATGCTGAAACCTTCCTAGCCAAACGCCGACCCAGATTCAAACGAATCAAGGCCAATTACAGAGACCTATTTCAAACTCTGGCAAGTTTTTTTTCCTTGCATTAGAAACGCCTGATGCTCAGAACCATGGAGATACAAGCCCAAGAAGCAGTCAAGGCGATGTTTTTGATTTTTCATAATATTGATAATACAAGTTAAAAGGAGTTCGATGTTCTTGGTGAAATGATAAGAATTGCAACAAAAAGTTGTATTGCTAATGACATTTAAATGGAATTGGGATCACTATAGCTCCCGCAACATTTTACCCATCTGGAAAACATTTTCTGATGTATTTTGAACTTTTGATTCCTGGTTTTTTCTTTTAGCATTTTACAACCTATTTTGAAGTTTTAACACCGTTTGTGTAAGAAAATTAGCATAGAACTTTAAATTTTGCTGTTTATATAATCTAAGAAACAACACTGTCAAAAAGTATATTAAAGAACATCACTGAGAGGGTTAATATAACAAACAAGGTGAAGTATCTTAAAGAACATCTCTGTTTCGAAATCTCATGGTATCAACCATCCATATTGCAAAAGAGGGAGCACCGATTACAAGTCAAACCATGCGAAGGCATTACACCGAGACACAAAAGGCAACGATACCCTAAACAGGATGGAGAGATGGTTGAAACCCAACTTTCAGTTGGGTGGTAAGATCAGAAACTATATTTGACAATGCATGAAATATAATTCTGAAAGTGGAGTTTCAATATCGACCCTACTGCATTGCAATTTCTGGCAAAGAAACACCACCTGTCGTAGTAACCACAAGGTCCACAACACTTACCCATTATCCTTATAACACCCTAACATCCTGTTTCCAATTAGTGCCCAAGAGTGCGGCACTGGAAGCAACCGGCTATAATACCGAAGATGCAGGTTCAACCTGCACCTCTTCAAAATTTTATCGAAAAATATGACCTTTTTGCAAAAATACATTTTTGATATTTAATATTCAGAAGTACTTTAACAAATAGCAGAAAAAAAAATATTCAAAATGGAACCATTCATTTCTTTCGCCTACTTCACATAACGTGAAGAGAAATACAACTAAAGCTACAAACTTGCCAAATAAACGATTGAAAATGACCATTCCGATTCAGTGTAAAGGAAGAAGGCAATGCACCAAGGTAAGATACCCTTCGCAATTCTACAACTAAATCTAGCTCACTTGGCTCCAGTGGCACCTTCATGCTGATATCCAATGGCCGACCCACCACTCACTTGGTTTAACTTGAACCCACAACAAGCAAGGTCACCATATCTAAGTTCTTGGATCTAGATGCTGAAACAATCACCTATCGATGCAGCAAAGAGTGAATTACCACACCACCAGCAGACGCCTGGTTTGCAGCACGATTGCTGCCAAAATTTTTCTTGTTTGATTCTCTTGCTATCCTGGAGCCAAACTGGAGACCAAGAACAACCACCAGCTACTTCAGGAGGAATATGTTACAAAAACAAAACACAGACTCCCCTAAGTATTATCAACCAAGAAGCCTAGAAGAGCAGAATTTTATCAGATGACCAAAAATCGTTTCATATAGGACATGAGATTGGAAGATCCAAAACATTTGACATGCAAATTCGCAGCCAAATAATGCATAGAAACTCAACATGGGTACATAAAGAGCTATTATGGACCAAAAGAACTAGAGGAACGACATTCAGACATCCGACCGACAACAGTCTAACTACATATTTTACCACTTCCACAAAATTATCAAAGACCTAAATTTCCGTTGGGGCTTTTAATCCATGTCCAGTGAAAAAATATAAAATTTTCATATAGCGATAGTCAGCCCACAGAACTAGAGACTCAAAGTGAATGAATCGACCCAAAAGAAGGTGGCGCAATTTTGGCGTGACCCAAGGATCTTTTAGCATGAAGAGTAAAGAGTTTTGACTATAGAATGGCTGAGTCCAGCCGAACTTGATTTACAAAATATAGAACTCATTACTTGTAAGTTGCAACCCAACGCTTCCTTGCACTATTTAATGCAACAAACGTAATAACATATATTTGCTACTGGTTGACAAGCCTATAAGACCGGCTTGGTTTCCCGGTCTATGTTATGAAGAAAAACAAAGCACCTCTTTCTTTCTATATTGCATGAAATATGCAAAGGGAAGCAAATATACCTGGATTGCTCTCTTCGGTAAGGTAGCTGCTTTATCCAGTCCCAGCAACCAAGCAACCTTGAAAGAATATCAGAACAAATTTTCAGTAACGAATTAGCATAGCCACTTGCTTCCTTGCAATGCTAGTGAAATCTACAAAACTAAAAATAGAATCAAGATTCAATTGCAAAGAAGAGAACTCTGTGTATCCTTAGGCCAATTCTGGGAATTAAAGAAACATGGTCATGCCTAAAGAGGTGCAGCACCCACATGGACGAGACACTGGTGCAGGTGACACAATCAATGCATGTCCAGTGCAGTCTCCCTCTTATGAACAGCTCTGCTCCATGCACCTGAGGACCCCTCCAGGGAGCTCCATTTTCTGTTTTATTTGATGCACTCCCCCCAGCAAGAAGAGTGACTTCAAGCCCTATCCCTCTCCAGCAAGCTCCCCTCATATGCCTCTCCAGCAAGCTCCCCTCCATCGTCCGACTAACACCCCCACCAACAACATTACCCCCAACCTTTCCCACCATCCCCCCCAACCAATTCCAATGAAAACCCATACCCTTCTTCTCCCTCTCTCCAGTGGTGTGTTCTCTGCCTTCCTCAATCAACAATGGCCCTCCATCCTTTGGTGGCTTGTATCAATACCTGTTTTCATTTTGTTTCATTGTTTGTTACCTCCTCTGTCCTGCCACTAGGGGTGGGCATCATGCCGGGTCGGCCCCGAAGCACAGGCCCAGGCCCGGCCTGATATCCCAGGTCCCGGCCTGATATCCCGGGTCCCGGCCCGTTTGAGGTTCATCCGACGCCCGGCGCTGCTGATGATCCTCCGACAGTCGTCCAGCGTCACCGTCGAAGACGCGGAAGGGGGAGCGGGAGACGGAGGGGTGAGGGAGGGGGAGGGGGAGGGGGAGGACCGGAGGGGAGCGCCCGACGGAGGGGGAGACTGGGGAGGGGGAGCGGGCCGGATCGGGCCGACCCAGGCTGCGTCATTTGACCCGGGCCCAGCCCAAGACCCGGTTTTCCTGGCCCGGATCTGGGCCCGACCGGGCCGGGTACCCGACGGCGGCCCGACCCGACGCCCACCCTTACCTGTCCCTATATATGCGCGTTTTCTCATTTTCTGTTTTTCAGTACGACTGTCTGTTTTCAGTTTTCAGCATGAATGTATGATTGTGTTGTATATGCGTTATACTTTTTTATATACCATTATGCTGTTTTGCATATGTGTTCGCTGTTTTCAGACATATGGATACACAGGCAACTCAATCCTATTTCAGTATGATTGTTATATTTTCACTTTTCAGGTTTGTTGGTTGGTTGTATATATAGGCTCTTTATACAGTTGCAACTTGTAATACTGTTATATATATGCTTTCATAATCTTGAATCTGTCACCACTGCATTAAGTTCCATAGGTTAGCTACTTATGTTACACATTTCTGTTTGTCAGCTTCAAACAATTGCCAAGGGCCATTGCTTCCCGACAGACAGAATGTCCAGTTCTGCTAGCCAAAACTGTAATCAATTTATGTTTGATTGTCTGTTTTAGCCTTTTATAGGCATATAGCTGTGTATTTGTTCTAATTTGTATATAATGTCATTTCGTAACTTTTGCTATCAAATTTGAGTTTTGAATGTAAAACTTGCAAGATGGCTAATAAAGGTAAAGGAAAGCAAATGGTTTTTTTATTGTATTGCAGGAGTATCTTCCTCTTGCAAATATTAGTTCCTCAAAGCCCGTCTCACAACCTGCTGCTGTATATGCAAATGAAGAATGACCACTATGGACAGGAATAAGTGTGGCCTCAAAACATGTAGCTGGTGGTCATGGAAATGTGCACTTAATGTGTGGATTTTGTGAGACTTCATCTATTGGATCTTATGCAAGAATGAAGGCACATTAATTGAAGTTATCAAATTTATGCACTCTTGCATGTAAAAAAAAAAAATTCATACAAAAAAAGTTAAAGAATTCAAGAAGTTGAAAGACGTAGAGATTCAATTCAAGCAAATATATTCAACCAATCAAGTGCTTTAAATGTTCCCAGGTCTTTTAAAAGTGTTGATCTACACAAGAAACGAAAGACATGTTACAATGCTTGTGAAAGAGCAGAAACAGACAGGAAAGGAATTCTTCTTTCCTATCTGCATTTCTTTCAATGTAGTAAGAAATCTCTATTGGAAAAATTTGGTGACTTCATTTGCAAATTACAAATTGTCTGTATATGTGCCTCCAATTTTAGAAAGACTATGAACATCAATTCTTAAAGAAGAGAAGGATGACGCTGAAAAGAATTTAACTTTGAAAAAAATTTTGTGGAATATAGTTGGTATATGATTTGTCTTTGATGGGTGAACAGGCAGTAAAAACTAAAAACTATTGTCATTGCATGTGCCCAGCCAGTGTTTTCTATGACAATTGATGAAACCTGAAAATATAAAAATGTTAAATATTTGAAGAAATCATTCAGAAGACAACAAACAAGTTGGTCCTAATAAGGTAGTGCAAATGATACTTCTGCCTGTAACACAAGAACACACATAATCCACCAAGAGAAAAAAAATATCCTCGAGCACATGAATAATTTTCATGGCCTGCAGATCTAGAAGGAGATGTTAAGCATATCAAAAGTTTCATTGTTAATCATCAACATGCATTTGTTTCTTTTTAGTAGTTATTCTAACTTGAAATACGTCACATGGGTGTGGGGTGTGGGTGCAGGATATGGTATTTTTTTAAAAAAAATAGGTTATATATATATATATATATATATATAGAGAGAGAGAGAGAGAGAGAAACCACTTAAGATCCTTATTCTATATTTACATTTAAGTAATTTAAATTTTTTGTATTAGGACTAGTTTAGTTAAGTGCATATTTTAAATGGATAGTTTTGGCCCGGTTTGGCTTACCGCACTGGATGTGCTGTGTCGAAGAAGCACCAGCACTAGCATTGACATAGGTGCGGCAGCTGTTTAGGCGCACCCATGTGATATACTTTGAAATTGTTAAAAATTGCTAAGACATGTTTTGCTTCTATGGTCTGTCATTGTCATGATGAAAAGAGTTAAAAGAGTAAAGAATGCATTTCTTCTCATGGTAGTTGATAAAGATTGGAATTTCTGTCGAGCTAAAGATGAATCCAAAACTCAAGCAATGCAGATCAGTGTGGATTATTTGTGGTGGAATAAACTTTCACACTTAATTTTACAAAGCCAATTTAGGACATGTTGAGGGAAGTTGGTCAGAAATTTTGTCAAATGTAGGATGACATGATTGACCAAATACAGTCTATACTTTGAGCATGAGAGAGAAAACATTGCACTTAGTAGTTCAAAGTTTCTTCATGACATACAATCAATATTGGTTGAAAGATTGGCTAAGAGAAATACACCTCTACATTACGCGGTTCATTCTTTGGTTCCAAAAAATTATTCCAAAATTTGGAGCTGTTAAATATGATCCAAATCAAGCTTACGAGATATTTAAAAACAAACCAGCATGCATAGAGGCTTTTTGCACATCCTTACATCAAAAGACAAGCTACTCTTGAATATGCAATGTTCTGTATTGTTCATGAAGATTTAAATCTTTAGATGCAATGGTAGCAAGGGAAGACGAAGTCCTAAGTAAGATGAAGTCCTAAGTCCTTTTGACTGGTACGTATCCTGTGGATCAGAAATATACACACTCCAAAAACTTGCAATGAGGTTACCATCTCAGCTTGCTACTATCATGTTGCAAAGAAAATTGGAGCACACATTCTCAGATATACAATATCAAAAGGAATAAACTCACTAGCAAGCATGCAATTTGTGATTTCTTTTACAAAAGAAAAAAGAGTATAGCTGTTGTATATTTAATATTTCTTTGTGTTATTTGGTTGATTCAATAATTTTCTAGCGTTAAATAATTAGACTAAAATCATTATGCTTCTATTTTATGGCTATTATCCTCAAATTTTTTATTTTCATGGTGCATTTAAAAGCAATTGTAGATCATCTAAATTTTGGGATGTAAGCATTTGATCTCAAGGGAAAGTGTGACCCCATACTACTAACATGTTTAGTCAAACTAGCTATTTCTTCTTTTGATGATTTTAAGGATGACACTGAAAGCACGGAAGGAACAACAAAAAAGTCATCAATATGAGTCTGATGAAGTATGAACTAAAAACTATCCTATTGGAATTTGGTTTGAATCATTGACAGAATGATTGGAATCACTCACTAGAATGATAGATTCTTAGTTTTATATACTTAATTGATGATTTTATTGTTTATGGACAATTTTGTATTATATATATTCCCTTTCCGCACCCTCCACCTGTGTGAAAATATGGCCTGCTTACACAGAAAACCACCTAAGGACCATGAATACACCAAGGGCTTGCTCCCCATTCCAAGTCAAGAATGTATCTGAGTACCCTAAAATTCTAGACAGAAGATTGCAATTTTTATGTTTCAATTTAATTGATTCTCACGAGATAAGGCATCTGTAGCATCAATGACTTTTTTTTTTGAATCATGCTCTTTAACTATACAATAAATTTTACAGACTTATAATGATAGCACATTTCATTACAACAGATTGTGTGTAAAGTAGAAAAGGTTCTGTTAGAATTTAAGGTGGAATTAAAGGGTTGAGGGCCATCTTAGTTCTTAGGCCTGGCAGGGTATTACAGTAGGTTTGTTAAAAATTTTGGACTGCACGCTGCACCCTAACTAGCATATTGAAGAAGGATCAGTTGGTGGAGCACTCAAAGTAAAGCTGCATTTGAGAGACCATCAAAGAATACATCAAGGCATGTGACACTTGTAGACGGCACAAGTACAAGACTCTACGCTCTGCTGGCCTTCTACAACCTTTGCCCGTTCATGACAAAATATGGGAGGATTTGTCAATGGATTTTATCAAAAGACTGCCTCGATCAAAAGGGAAATAAGTTATCTTAGTGGTGGTAGACAGGTTATCGAAATATGTGCATTTCATAACACAGCCAAGGATCTGGCTAAGGCTTTTCAGGATCATGTAGGAAAGCTGCATGGAATCCATGTTGGTGGTAAGTGATCGTGACCCCTTGTTTGTAGGTAACTTTTGAAAAAATTACTTCGAATTGCAGGGAAACCAGGCTGCAAATGAGTACTGCATATCATCCACAATTGAATGGTCAAGCGGAGGTTCTAATCAGGTATTGGAAACATATCTGAGGTGCTACGGAGAGTACCAGCCTCATAACTGGATGGAGTATCTCTCTTGGCCTAAGTATTCCTATAACACAGCCGAACATTCTGCCCTAGGAAAATCCCTTTTTGAAGTGGTGTACGGGCGGCCACCACCTGACCTACGTCGCTTCCATCCTCAAGGGGAACGACAAGGCAGTACAATAAAAAGCATTGTTATTCATTCCCAAGAATATGAGACAGGCCAGTGGGTCTAGTTGAAGAACTTTCCTGCAGGAAGGGTCCAGCATCGATCAGCAGGAACCCATACATTGTCTGTAAGGCATTCAGGTCCCTTTAAGGAGATAGAAAGAATTGGGAAATTGGCCTACAGGCTATAGCTTCCAAAGAGTTCATCAATTCATCTCGTGTCTCATGTCTCCTGCTTGAAGGCCTGCTATTCTAGAGCTGAACCAGATGCTGCAGCCAACCCACTGCCAAGTATTCATTCAGGAGAACTGTTTCCATTCCGAGTGCTTCAGCAAAAATTTTACAGAAGGTCAAATCAACCTTGCACAGCCTGGCTGGTGGAATGGCAAGGACCAGAAGCTCCAAACTCATCATGGGAGGACGCCACAGCGACACAGCAACAATTTCCTGAGTTCATACCTTGAGGACAAGGTGTTGGTCAAGGGGAGGGCAATGTTAGCCTCTGATCCTGAATCATCTTATTAGTAATAGTATAGGTCACGAGAAGAAGGTGTGGTCGGGTCTTAGGAGCAAACAACCCATTTTAGACCCATTTTTCCCTCTTATAAAAAGGGATTGATACTGTATTAGGAGGCCACAACTTTAACAACATGGACCCTCTCTTGTGCTGAGAGAGCTTTTGGCCCCAAGTCAGAGGTGAATTAGGTTAAGTGTGTTGTGTGTGATTTTCTTCATCGCAACTCTGTTAGCCGGTGACTAACAGAAGGTGCACCACAGAACCAGGATTTGGAGGGCGCATATCTCTTACATGAGGATGATACACAAATCAACAATAACCATGGCTATCTCAAAATTTTGATGGCTAATCCTCCTTATGAGACCAAGTGTAAATCAACAAAATAACAGGAATACCATGAACAGAAAAACAAAAGGGCACACTCCAAACGGTTGTGAAAAGTTGAATACAAAGAACGAGAATAATAAAATCGACCCAAAAGTAAGTCTCAGAATTTTCCATTAACAGAAGAAGTACCTCTCTTAGGATTTTCTTATCGCCTTTGCCAGTCGATTGGTCAAGATCAGCAATCTCCCACAGAGGAACATCTAACAGGTATCTTATAACATTCTCATCCAAGAAAGGGAATCTAGCCTGAAAGATGAACAGATAGCAGAATATTGGGCCAATGTGATTGACTTAAAGAAAAAAGAAGGGGATGAAGTACCTCTTTTCCATGGTCAGAAATGCATCTATCATCTCTGCCAAGGTTCCTTTTCCAGATTCTTTGCATATCCAACTTCAGCTCCTCCTGCAACGTGAGCCAACTGACAAACGAAGAAATGAATCTAGAAAGTTCCAACAATGAAAACCAGGAACTTGCATAACTGCAGAGCGTATGATTGAACACTACAACAACACGAACATTTAACAAAAAATATAATAACCTAGTATTGAAAACTAGGAGTGTGCTTCTGTTTCAGTTGACACCACTATACCTGCAGTCCCTTTTGCGTATCTGTTACACAGGTGCCTATACATATGCTTTGCATATAGTGAAATGAAGGGTCTGGTTTGTGCTATGTGTTTTACATGAGTTGATCAAGGCCATCAAATCTGTCACATCGCCAATGTTTGTGTCCGTTGTGCATTTAAAAAAAGAAATTGAACAAACATTTGGGGTGTGATGTGTCATAGCCGATGCATGTCGGAACCAAGACATGTGCACCGCCAAAACTTTATGCATCTTCGCATATCCTTCTAACATAAGATCAGAGTAATAACCAAATTCAGCCAATTCCACCAAGTTGAACTGAAGATAAATGAGAAGGCTAACAGCTACTTAGGTTCAGGTCAACCAGATGAGATGCACCCAAGATGTCGCTTTTACAAATAAAGGTGCAATATCTCCAAAGCAATTTGATGGCACATAAGAAAAATGTTTATAAAGAGGCACAACATGATTTTGTGCATTGCAACTGTGAATAAGAAAGCGCAATTGCAGATTTCCATTTTAAAGAAAGCTTACCCTCCTTGCCTATATTTAGTTTTGTGTCTACCATAGCCAGCACATTGCTCATCCGCACCTGAACCAACCAATAAAATTCTAGCTTCTGATTTGTACTTATGACGCTGAGCGGTTTTTTCACAATTTCCAGAAGCTCCTTCATTTACCCAGCCATCTCCACCAGCTGCCAACCATAAGGCTATCCCAATGTTAAGGTCCTAGATAGCATCAGGAAAATATCAGGCTCTAACCTAGATGGAGTACAAAGAAAAGCAAGTACCTTTTCAGGTAAAAATTATGATTGAAATTGCACAAGGTACAATAGAAACAAGTTAATGAGCAGCACAACCCCCTAAAGCTGCATTGCAGAATAACTTTTCATTATCAATGAACAGAAGAGGAAGCGGCACGGCGTCTAGCTCGCTTACATGTAGTTGGATCATAAGCCACTTGCTAACACAACTCAAAATAAGGGCTCAAAATAAAAAATAGAAAGAGTCATACTTCACAGTAATTTCTAACACCAAATTCCAAAAACTCTAAATAAGATGATCCAGCCTACTATTGTCAAGACATTCTGTTACTATATTCTTTGTTTCAGTTTTCAAAATGCAAGTCTCACCAATCACTGCAGGTGGTGAGCAGGTGATAAAAGAGGAATGTAAAGGGCATCAGGTTGAAGACCCAGGATGAAGTCCCAACCCTGCCATGCTGTTGCTGGAGTTTTCCCATGGTGTGTCCCGACAAGGTTTGGTGGTCAAGCCTCATCCTTAGTTCCAAAAAGAAAAGGGGCAAGTTTAGCCACAATTTACCAATCTGCCTTCGCAGCTTGCACTTTCTTTTCTTTCTTTTTTTTTTTTAACTTTTACTGACAAAAGCAAATATTTGATAAGGAGGTGTAGCTATTTCTCATCCTCACCACAAAGGAAATGAATCAATTTTTTTATTTATATGCAAGGTAAACACTTTTCAATCCTTCATCCTGCATGAGAACTTGAAGTAGTTTTTCTTGCTAAATAAATTTGAAGAGAAGAGGAAAAAATCATCATTAGCGCTCTACAGTGGATAAGGATAACCCTCGCGTAGATATGCATGTTTTATTGAAGAGCTGGAAGATCAGTTCAATCATAGTATCGTAACAGTGATGATCCAAATAATGATGAACAAATATCCACTACTCTTGCCATTTGGACTGTCTGAGTGTGTGCATTGAGATTAAATTGCTATTATGCATTTCAAACGCTTCTAATTGACTTCAGATATGACTTTGTAATAGCAACAAATTATTTTATTTCCTTTTTGTATGCATCTGTTTGCATAATTATTATCTAGCTTAGTTCTCTTTATTAGTATTATTCCTTCACATCACTACAACATTAAATCTCCAGTTTCGCTACCACTTGAAAAGACCTCATATTGCTAATACAACATTAAACCTCCAGTTCTAGTGCCCACTTGAGAAGACCCCATATTGCTTAATTTCCTTCTTCGTTTCATGTGGATCCATGTTTTTCATCAACTAGGAAACATTATTCACTCTAATAGCATATAAACAATCTCAAAATAAGTCACAACATAATTCCAAGCAATCGCGATATTTTGGACATAAGACCATAATCTTATTAGAATTCAAGTTGGGTTCCATAACAGAAGCTACTAACCATGTATGTATTTGCTGGACTAATCAGTGACATAACATGCTTGACTCTGAATCCAGCTTTGACAGATCAGCATCAATTTCCACGAGACGCCATCTGCATTAACCAAAAGTTAAATTAAAGCCTCGGTATATGCAGGAGAGAATGTTGGTATTACAGAAATTCATTAACTTTTAAAAGAGGATAAAAGTTTGCAGGTACTATGACATCTAAGGGACCACCCATAAGCAAAGAGAAACTTTCCATATAAAACAAGAAATTAGTCCAGAAAATTTAAGAATGAAGGTCTTTAAGTGAAACTTGTGAAAAGCAAAATTAACAATTTTATGGTCAAAAGTAGGACATTCATACAAGGTCTTGTTAGGATAAAAAATTGTGAATGGATGCTTAGTAGTTACTAGGATTTTTTTGATGCAGGAACTCCAAGGAAATATAGCCAAGCATTTAAAGATAACAAATGAACGTTGTACCTATGCCACATGGATGAGGATTAAGGGGACTCAATCAAATAAACAAAGCAAAACTTATGGACATTGTCAAATTAAGTTATGCACAAAATGCACCTCTGTGTTAGCAAAATTCAGACAAGGATAAATGAGGCATTTTGAAACCAAATTTCCTACAGCTTCATCCC
Organism: Nymphaea colorata; assembly: GCF_008831285.2. Classification (NCBI taxonomy): domain Eukaryota; kingdom Viridiplantae; phylum Streptophyta; class Magnoliopsida; order Nymphaeales; family Nymphaeaceae; genus Nymphaea; species Nymphaea colorata. The sequence continues at coordinate 45,918 of NW_022205085.1, forward strand.
AACTCTGATGACTTATAAAAAACACAGTTGAACAAAATGGAAGTTATTATTAAAGAACAACAAAGTCAAGGACACAGCGTCAACCATGTCAAACAGAGGTTGAATGCATCAAGGAGTGTCATGATGTATTGAAAACATGTTCAAGTGCATACAAATTGACTCAACATGGAAGCAAAGAAGGGCCGGAAGGAGGAGCACGCTGCACAGCAGGGCACGAGCAAAGGTAGCAGGGGTGAGGGCTACAACTGAAAAGAGTCAAAGCCCTAACCCCTTTTTCGTTTATGCTTTAACAGATTAACGAGCTCTGTCGCCGGAGGGAAAAATGCTCTGTCGCCGGAGGAACGAGCTCTGTCGCCAGAAGAAAAGCTATGTCGCCGGCCGTCGAAAAAGCTCTGCCGCCGGTGCTTCGGTGCTTTGAGAGGGAGAAGACGGAGGAAGATAGATAGGAGCGATAACGGCACTTTTACGATCGTGCCCTAAATCGTGTTTTACAAAAATTTAAAAAAAAAAACAAAAAACATGGACAAAAAATGTCCATGACGCGGTTTGACTACACTTGACTCGCGTCAAACGGAGTCACGTGCGCATCCAAATATGACGAAAATGGTCGGGTGCAGCTGACCGTACCCAACTCACCTTGATTCCGTATGGGTGTGAAGCCAGTCGCACTCGCATCACGTCGATGCGGGTGCATTACCAAAAACAAAGCATTCATGTGACTTAGGGTGCAGGTGCGGGTGCGGGTGCCGGAGCGGCAAATCTCAAAAATTTTAGGTGCGGCAGTGCGGTGAGGAATTTTTTTATTATAAATAGTTTTTTATGATAATATATATATATATAATATGACAAAAAATTGTCTATAAAAACAAAATGAAAACTGCCATCTTTTACCTTCAAAATGAAAAATTCAAATAATAATAACGTTTAACTTCAAAATGAAAAAGTTCAATATAACAACGTTTAATAACTTATAAGTTGTAACCGTGTTGTACAAAAAAAATAATCTTAAAATGTCATAACAACTACAAAATTTGATGCACAAAACAAAATAAACGTGCTGAATCTAAGTTCCAGATAGACTATTATGAAGAAAGTAAAACCAAACAAAAAGAAATGGTTAAAAATCGAATCTCTCATATTGCCCACAAGAATGAAGAAACATTATCATCAAAATACTAATCAAGTAATACTGGTGAGGCTGAGCGACAATGGATGCCATGAGCACCAACCTTCTTCCTCCCCAGCCCTTCAGCCCTTCTACTTACTGCCCACCCATTCCGCATTACACACAATCACGCCATGGTTAAAGAGGAAACGCTAAACAGGTAAAAAGAACATGCTAAACAAGTAAAACTGTAAAACAGTAAAAGTCGGTGCAGGCTGCAGCAAAAAAAAAAAAAAACTGACTTAATCATTTTAATGTTTTAAAACAGAACACTTAGAAAAATTGCATTATAGCAGGCTTAGTAGCATTCATAAGTCTTGAGTGGCTGAGTCTTGATGACAAACCAAAAAAATAGAAACAGAAAACAAATAAAATCAGTCAAATGAGACATTCACTCATTTAGATGGCATAGACCAAACTAAGATGCATCATTAAAAATTTTAAACTAACATCTAATGAAAAACGAACAAACGTGAAAACGAACTCAATACGATGCACAATATATTAATAAAACAAAGAAAGGGACTGTAAGATGGGATTTGAAGAACCAGAGAAAGCGCGGCTGCCGAAAAAAATCCTACAAGCTCTTGCGGGCAGGAAGAAC
>NW_022205086.1:0-29684 GCF_008831285.2 Nymphaea colorata
AACCCCAACCCCAACCCCAACCCCAACCCCAACCCCAACCCCAACCCCAACCCCAACCCCAACCCCAACCCCAACCCCAGCTCGTCATAATGATACGAATGGATAATAATAGATTAATAATAATATATATGAAGTATTAGCTTGTTGCGCTTGCCGTTGTTGCCCTCCTCGCCTCTGTTTTGTATTCCTTTGAGCCCCAACAGCTCCAAATGTAGGAAGCCTCGGCCAACTTTTCCGAAAATGACAAAGCTGATGTGAGGTGGACGGTGAGCAAGGCCGGTATCATGTATAACACCAACTATTCTGCCCTTGCAGACTACGTCAAGAACTAAATCAGACTCACATACGGTAGCTACTGGACTGTTATCGTCTACAGCAGGAACGACTACAATTCAAAATTCTACCTCACCGGAACCTATGACCCCACCCACCTCAACAAACGCTACTACCAAGTCACAGACTCCCAGCCTTACGGGTTCAGCCTCCTCCTGCTATAGACCAACAACACTGCCGTTCAATCCCAAGAGGAGCAAGGAGAGCCCAAGAAGTTTTAAATCGTGAAAAAGGAAGGTTCCTTGCAGTACACAAAGACCAAGAGTCCCACTGTAAGTTCCTCGCAAGAGGCTGGCATCGACTTGGCCATCACCACTGCCTACACTTGGAACAAGAACATCGTGGACTTCTCCAAGGTGCTGCAGAAGCTGACCGAAACCAACCTCAACGAACACTGGGAGGTGTGCACCAGCTTTGAAGGCCTGCCCAACTTCGCCTTCAGATACACTTCGCCCTATGACCAATGGATGGAGTACAGTGGATACGGCATCGGAAGCACCCATTGGCATGTCTACATCTGGAGAAACGTCATCACCGGTTGATCATCCAAACAATCTCATCAAAGATGATTAATAATCAAAGTCTATACACATAGAACTCAGTCCACTCCTCTCCTTTCCCCTGGAAGATGTCACACCGAACTTTAGGCTTTGCTCCTTCAAAAAAGACCTACAAGCATGTCGGTTTTCCCAAGCTGATCGACCTCGTCTGCGTAGTGTAAGCTACTTGTTCAAAGTTGGCTTTGAAGAACTGCAGATCCAGCTTGGCCTTGGCGCTGAGAAAGAAGCCAGATTCTTTATCCTCGACTGCAGGTTTTTCGTTGATTTTGACAGGCTCCGAGTGGTAGAAGCCGAAGAAGTGATTCTGACTCACCAGCACGTACATAAGCGAGGAGAGCTTGTTGCAGGTGAAGATGATCTTCTCCCAGGAAAGAGCAGTGAGGGTGAGTAGAGATTTCTTGGCGAGGTCCTTGGTGGCTTCCTCAGTCTTGCCTTCGAACTTGCTGAAGTACTTTTCGATCTTCTTGATCATCTTGCCGTCGTTGGCGAAAAAGCCCTTATTGAGCACGTCGGATTTGGTAATGGAGTGGAAGAGGGGGGAAGCCTTTTCGACGCTGACCAGCAGGATGGAATTGTTTTTCTCCTTGAGACTGTATTCGGACTTCCTGCGGGGAGAGCTGGTCTCCTTGAGGTAGCACTTGGTGCAGAGGACGGAGATGGATCCATTGTCGTCGTAGATGACTTACGGAGGGTTTTCGTTGCAGCGCGAGCATTCGTTTTCGCTTTTAGAGTAGGAGTATATCTCGGAACACTTCGAGACGCAGTCCTTACAGAGCCCGTGCAAATGATCCATATTATATTATAATGGAGGAAGTTGAACCATTCATCAGTCACCCCCTCAAGCAGTACCTTTTTGAAGGAGAAGAAGACATAAAATAGGTAAAATTCAATACACCCAACGCCGTGAAGATCTTCGAATACATCACCAGTGCAGCTAACAAACAGGCCGTCGGAATAATAGCCAAAGCCGTCTTCTCATGCTATCCATAACTGCTGCAGCTCAGCGCCAGCGAGTCCAGTGGCAGATCCGTGTGCGCCAAGATCGTCACCCAGGGCGAAACCAGTAAGAAGTGTGTTATTTAGTTGTGGAGTGCCTCAATTGTCGCATGGACGAGAGCTGCATCATCTGTCTCAACTGCTTCAAGAACGGCAACCACGAGGGACATAAGGTGCTCTACAAGAAGGCCTACGGAGGCTGTTGCGACTGTGGAGACGCCGAAGCTTGGAATCCTCAAGGATTCTGCAAGGAGCATTCGGGTGAAGCTCAGGATATAAGCATAGATGCTGCTACAGTCCACGCGTTCAGCTTGCCGCTTCAGGACATGTTCTACCTCTACTACAGGCTGAAGCTGCGGAGGGACAGTCAGAAACTGGAAAACATAGCGTACCAGCTCATCCTGAGCATCTTCGAGAAGGTGATCGAGCAGGGACCCAAAGGAATCAAACTGCTGGCGCTTTTCCTGCAGAGCAGACTGCCGGACAGCCTGAAGTTCAACCAATCCTTGCAGAGCCAGCCGGTCCTGACTCACATCTTCACGTGGAGGTTCATCGGGAGGGATTTGCGAGCTTGGTAGAACATCTTCATCAAGATGTTTCCGTATTACCAGTTCAAGAAGGTGCTGCTTGCCACTTATATCGAGTGCTTCCCCACCCTCTACGTGTGTGAGGAGGCATGCATGGCTGGCCAATCCCTGGCTTGCCAGATACTCACCAGCTATAAGCTAGTCGAAGAATACATTGACAGCGAAAATAGCCAGCCAATAGGCTACAATACCACAGGCATAATCGATCCGTAGCAAATAAACTGCCTTTCTAGCATGCTATGCACGGACCTCTAAAAGATAATCAAGCTGCAAGAGCCAGTGCCTGAAAAGTATATGCGACTGCAAGTCTCCAAGGGCATGCATTTGCTCTTCACCTCCCACACCCTCCTCAACAGCGAAATGAGCAAGTAGAAGGAGCTATCGGCTGCAGCCAACAAGAAAGAGTAGCCAGCCAAGAAGGTGAAGAAGAACAAGAAGAAGAAGCAGCAGGACGAAGAAGAGAAGCCCAAAGTAGCCTTCTTCAATCCCACTTTCTTCATGATTAGGAACATCCGCCTCATCGTCAACGAGTTCACCTCTCTCCAGCTGCTCAGCTCACTCCTCAGAGTCATCAGGAAGGATCGCGTATCCCTGCTTAGGGCCTTGAAGGAATTCGCTGATCTCATCGATAAGGATTCCGATAGTCTGATCATCTTCAGACCCTATGACCGAGCCTTCGCACTCACTCTCTTCACGCTCTGCGAATAAAAGCTAGAAAGACTATTGGAGCACAACTTCAAGAGGGATTTGATGGAACTGCTGGGCAAGAATGAAGAGAGCTTCTAGAACTGGCTGAGGAAGGTCGAGGAGCGCATGCTGACCACCTATTTCTTCTACTCGCACATCCTGTGCAACGAGGACAGGGGATACCACTCCAGTTTCTTCAACTACATTTACCTCTATCGCAGCAAGGACAAGTTCCTGATCAGCACAGATACCCTCCAGCTCAAGATGGTGGCGCTGCTCAGCACCAGCAAACCCACTCTCGACTTCCCCAAACTCATGAAGTTCTAAGACTTCGACGAGGAAAAGTGGACACTCTACATCCTCATCATCCTCTACCAAGAACTGCAGTTGCTCTACGTGGGAACCTTCTCCGAGATCTACATTAGCCACTTCGATTTGGACGATAAGTTCAAGAAGGAAGGGATTAGAGAAGACGTGATTCACTACTTGGCGAAGTTCGTTGCGGGAGAGGGCAACAGTGTCACTCTCTAAAAAGCTGCCCAGTTCTGCAAGGCCTTCCTCTTCTAAGACATAGATTACCTCAAGAAGTGCCTCGTACAGTGCTGCAACTACGTCAAGGAACGCAAATTGTTCGAACTAAAGGAACAATACAGGACGGAGAAACCTTTCAACTATAAGGACTTTGAATTGAGACAGAAAGACGATAAATTCTCTAATAAAAGTATTGAACAAGCAAGGCCATAGCTGACACACTGCCTCGTTGAAGGATACAACTGCACCATCTTCTCCCACTACTGGAATGACGAAAACATAGAGACATTTAAGCGAGTCCTCATCAATCTCTACGAATAGACTGCCAAGACGGAAGTGCAGGATAGCTTGGTAGAACTCGCCACCATCATCTGCAAGTTCTGTGCCAGTCTGCGCGCCTTCGGGACAACTGAACAGCAGCTAGTCGTCGATTAGATCTTGCTGAGGATGCCCATTTCCCCATAAATCAAGCAGAAACTGTCCCAGTTCAAGGGTTTGATCGGAGGAGAGGAAGAGATACAGCCTGACGCAAAACTGAAGGAAAAAAAGGAACTGCTGATGCTGAAGAAGATGAAGAAAATGGAAGAGATAAGAAGGAAGAAAGAGTAAAACATGACCACCATTCGATAGGTCCACAAGATAGAGGAGGAGACGCATGAAGCTGAAGAGTATTGCGCCATCTGCCGCAAGAAGGACAGCGAAAAGCATCAACTGGTCTACTTGGTCAACCTCAACATAAGGAATCTATAGAAGCTAGCCAATCTGGGGCCTGGAGTGCAAACCGCTTCATTCACCACTTGCTACCATGTCTTTGATTACGAATGCTTAGAGAAGTAGTCTAAGAACGAGTATGAAGCCATTCTGAGATGTCCCATCTGCAGGAAGGTGGGTAACATCTTCCTGCCAGCTTACCCCCTCATCTCGCAAGAGAAAAGCCATCCTTTCGTAAAAGCCTGCATCGAAAGAGTGACACAGGTGATGATGACCATCCACAGCTATAGAGAAATCGACCCCATTCAGTAGCTCTTCAAAAGCTTCTACCACTACGTTCTTCTTTCCCAGTTCGAAGAGGAATATGTTCGCAAAAGCAGGCTCAGGCTTTACCGAATAATCCTGGAGCTTTTCTCTCACTTCGAAATCCAAAAGCACTTGCAAGGACTCGTGGAGAAATTCACTCATAATGAAATAGCTCTCAATCCCAAACTGCTGAAGAAGGACAGGATCAACATCATCAATCTGAGAGCGGGAGAGGCCATGATCGAGGATGAGGAGGACTCATAAATGGAAGATGAGGAGTAGAGTTAAGAATTTTTGATGGTAGAAACCATTCCAAAGAACGTACAAGCCATCAAGAAGACTTCTTCTAAAGAAAAAAACAAAAAGGTTTCACTTTCGCCAGTGTTTAAGTATATTGGAATACGCATCCTAAGGAGCATCTTGGACAATCTTGAGCTAGCAAAAAAGAGCAATACAATGGTCGGGGAAGAGGAAAATGCAGATAAGAAATAAATCTAACTCTTTGACAGCAAAAGTAAATAAAATAATGCTCTAAAATAGGCAATCCTGCCTTAAGTCCAAGCAAGCATATAATTGGCTGTCGATGAGCTGCTTGGAGTACCCTCCAAGCCACTATAAAAGAAATTCGGTTCCCACCAGCTTTAGTTCAGAAAGTTGCCTTAAACTTTCAGCTGGGATATGAGCAAAAACGACTGTGACCTTTGCAGGCAACCCTGCCACGACTTGTTTGTTTGCCTCCTGTGTCCCTGGAAGGGATGCATAAACTGCAAGCCAGGAGGAGTCAACAAGCATTTCCCAGTCGAACACGGCGAAACGTCAGCCTTCATGCGAGTCAATGACGGCTTCGTCTACATCATCGGCACGAGGGTGCTCAAGAAAATCGACTGCCTCTATCTCAACGAATGGGGAGAGCCTCTAAGACTGAAGAAGGAGTGGAGCAGTTTCTGCCTGCAGGGGGATGTGCTGGAGAAGGCCAAGAACATGTTGTTGCGGGACTAGTGATTGCGCTAACTTATAGAATATAAATCAATTATTCCATCCTTTTCTAAAGCAGCAAATGGCTAGTTTCAGTATTTTCCCAGATGGTGGGGACGTGGTTGGGTGCGAATGCAGTAGTATATGAAGATCAGATGGTTTTGGAGCTGGTGTCGATGTGGAGCAGCGAGATGGATTTAACCCTCTTGCTGAGCCAAGGACCCACTTCCAAGTGGTGGCCTGTCCGCTTTATTATGCTCTTCCGGTGCTGTTCCACCATCTACTATACCATTTCCTGAGGCGCGCCCATCGCCACGCCCTTGGAGGAGAACCACCCCATTACTCGCTCCAGCACAACTCCCGACTCGGGACAGTACGAGGAAGCGTTGGAGAGGTTATCCCAGGGGTCGAAGATAGCCTCCATGAGTTGCTCCTCGGAGTCCTGCGAGTCCTCGAAGGAAGAGTTATCCATTCTTTAAAATTATTTATAGTCTAGCCATTGTGCAATTAAAATTTAAGGCCTTCCCCCGATATGAACAGCAACTAAATTCAAAATATAGAGCTTTCAACTTTTTGGAACTGGTTGGATCGATATCAACATCTTTCTATTGGATTTCTGCAATGGAAAAAAAGAAAAGAAAAGGGAAAGAGCTCGTCTGTGGCTGTTTTAACCACGCTAGCTAGGCCTGGATTAGCCTTTGTCGACTGGTGGGAACGATTTGGAGAGCGGTTGGCATGACAGGATAAGGATATAATAATTCCTGAATGTTTCAAGGTTCAAACTGAGCAGGAACCTACATTCCTTCCCCACTCCCACATCTGCTTCATTTGCGCTCCATTTGCAAATAGTTTGCCATAAGAACCAGATATAAAAATATCTCAAACATCTCAATCAGCAAGATGAGCCAATTTTTGCTCCTGGAACACAAACAGTGAAGCCAAACTAGTGGCAAACAAGTCCCAATATTTTTCAAAGAGGCCTATTGCCATTTATGGAGGCGGTAGAACAACAAAAAGTCCTGTTAGTTATATTACTATCTCTACGATTATAACTTAGCCAAATGCCATCCAAATGATCATAATAACATCATCATCTCCCTCACCAGGAGTGTTATATGATCGTAATAAAGAAGGTGAGCATTATTCAATGTTTTTATTGGGATGGATGCTACGGGCAATAAATGGAGCATCATTTCAAAAGGCTGCGTTCATACTACTGGCGTAGCATCTCTTTCTGCTTTCACTCCACAAATTGCCTGCACTGCATGTGCATATATAGCCGGTTTCTGCCCGGTAGAGAGGATTGGCGCCATTCACATAAGCGAAGAGGGCATCGTCGCTCAGCTGAATCAAGCTCACCTTGTTGTCCTTGCCGTCCTTGTTCTTAATGGGGGCGATGCTGGTGGCGGCAGGGATGCCCGAACAGCTCACGAAAGAGCTCTTGGAGAGGTCGATGGAGCCGGTGAAGGGAACACAGGTGAAGGTGAAGATGTCCCACGCGTAGCCAGGGTTGCAGACGCAGGAGAAAGCATTGGCGCTGTTCACTGTGCTGAAGGAAATAGAACTACAATCCACGCACTGGATGAGAATATCGTTCCAGAAGAAACCCTGGGGGCATTAGCAGTTAAAGTTGTCGACGGAAATGCCGGTGGATCCACCGACCCCGTTACAAGAGGTGAGCACTCCAGCAACAGTCTTTATGTAGTTTTGGGTGGCAATGATGATGCCAGTGAAGTCACAGTTGAATGTGTTTTTATTCCAGATGTGGTTAGGGAGGCAGTAGCAGGTATTGGAGGTTGCTGTAGAGGTGGCATTTCTCTGAACGTTGCAGGAGACACAAATGGAGACTCCGTCACCCACCATGCCTGTGGGACACTTGCAGGAAGCGGTTGAGTTTTCCCAGAGGAAACCGGGGAAGCAAACGCACTGGTTTTTGGTGGTGGAAAGGCCGTTAGCACCGGGAATGGAGGAACAGGCGATGCAGGTGGAATTAGGCAGCTGGTAGTTGCCTGATCCGCAGGGACATTTAGCAGCTGAGCACACGCAACTGTTGCTCTTCCAGTTTCTACCTGAGTTGCAGACGCATTGCCCTTTGGATGCTGCACTGGATGCTCCGGGGATAGTCGAGCAGGCCTTGCAGACTCCGTTGATGATTACGCCAATTGCCGAATCGCAGGCGCATTTGCTAAGGGTGATATTCCACTTGTTGGCACCTAAGCAGCCGCAAACAGTACTGGAAATCCTTACTCCGGTGGATCCATCAGCAGCCAAGCAGCTCATGCAGGTTCCCGAGGGGGTAATCACTGAGTTTGGATCAGCGCATGCGCAGATGAAGTTAAGGGGGTCCCAGACATAGCCGGCTGTGCATCCGCACTGGTAAGGAGAACTGGGGTCTGCTTGCCCTGAAGAGCCAGGGATTTTTGAGCAGTCTTTGCATCCATTGGGACTCATGAATTGGTTGGGAGTATTGCAGATGCACTGCGATGTATTTCTGTTCCAATTCGACCCGGTAGCACAAGCACACACTCCATTGCCCGATCCTTTGGGTGAACTGGCTCCTAGGATGGCTGAGCACGGCCCACAGCCTCTCCCTTTTCCCAGATCAAAGTTCTTCTGGTAGTCACAGGTACATGAACCACCCACAAAGGTGTAGTTTTTGGCGCATTGGCAAGTCTTCTTCTGGTCTTTGCTGTCCTTGCTCTCCTTGCTCTCCTTGCTGTCCTTGCCGTCGCGGAAGTTGTAGTTAGGGATTGAGTTCTTGATGTTGCAGCTTTGGCAAGTTCCAGTAGCGCTGTTGAAGGTAAATCCCTGGACGAGATTGCAAGCCACGCACTGCTGGGTGATTGCCGACCAGATGAAGCCAGGAGCACAACTGCAGACGTTGGAGGGATCAGAAGCCAGTCTGGGGATAGCGTTGGGTATGTTAGAACAAGGAGAGCAGGAGGGAGAGGCGGCTCCTGCCTTGGTGGACCAGTAATAGTTGACGCAGGTGCCTGTTCCGCACTTGGTGGCAACAGTGACCGAGTTGCATGCGTCACAGCTCTTGGTGGCTGGGTTCCAGATGAAGTTTTGCTGACAGATGCAAGATCCTCCGTAAGAGTAGATGGAGAAGGAAGTGTCGGTGTATGTGATGCTGAGACAGGTCACGCACAGGTTTTGCTGCCAGAGGTAACCGGGACATTTCTGTTGGCATGTGGAAAGAGTGGCATCAGCGCAGGGTAAGCAGCTGCTTGTGGTCGAATCCCAGTAGGAATCAACTTCACAAGTGCATCCACCATTAATAGGAACTGGGGAAGTGGTTCCTAAAATGCCAGAACAATCTCCACAAGTGTTACTCACTGAATTCCAGACGAATGAGGAGCAGCTGGCTTGCTGGCATTGAGGAGCAGTGACTGATGCATCGCTACAGGCAATGCAAGCTGAGCCAGTCCATGTCAATCCAGGCAGGCAGACGCAGCTTCCAGCATCGCTAAGAATGAAGTTGTTTGTGCTGGCGATTGAACTGCAAGCAGTGCATGCGGATCCACTCCAATAGTATCCTCCACAGGAATCCGCTAAGCAGCCAGTCTAATCAGCACTGCTGCAGGCCACGCACGATTGGGAAACGCTGCTCCATGCCCACCCTGGCGCACAGGCGCAGTCATTGTTTCCGTTGTACTTGTTGATGGCATTGGCGAAGCCGGAACAGGGGGTGCAACTGGAAGAGGCAGTCATGAAGATGTTGCTGCAGCGGTTGCATACGTCCTGCGAGGTGAGGGAGCTGCAGCTCTGGCATGTGCTGGAAGTGGAGACCCAATAGTAATTGGGAGCGCAGTTACACTGGGTGTTGTCTGCAGCAACTGCCGATGCGTCAGTGTTGCTGATGGTGAGGCAGGAGACGCAACTGGCACCGTTCCAATAATAAAACGGACAGGTAGAGGTACTTACTCCGCAGAGTTAGGCAGAGGGGATGGATGTGCATGGCTGGCAAGTGTTATCAGCTGCGTAGTATTGATTGTTTGGACAGATTTGCTGGTGAGTGAGGGCAGCTACCAGCATCAAAAGGATGACTTTTTGAAGCATTTTGTGAGGATTTGCCTTTAAATTATATTAGAGGGTAAAATGGGCTGCCTTTTTAAGGAAAAAAAGAGTTTTTGATAGAAAAGCTTCCACAATATGCCAAACTTCTATTTTTAGCTCGTTGCTGGCCTTCTGAGCTCAAAATATTTGATTCGTATTTATGGCTCAGCCAGAGGAAAAACAATAATTTGAGGGCTAAATAATGAAACGGTGTTGCAGGTGATGGAGGGGATATGGATTTATATCAGGTGCGATTCTGATGGAAAATATAAACAAAATAAGCATATAACGCTTGTGGAGAAAAAGTCCATCACTCAATATAATATAACCATTTTCAATATTAAATCAGCAGATATGGTAAAAATTAACAAAATCCACCCCATCGCTCCTTAGTGGACAGCAGGAGCTGTTGATTTATCAACAGATCCAACCTAATTATTAACTTCAGAAGCTATTAGAGAATCCAATGCGTATTATTACATCCCTTCCTATTGTAAGCTAATTTCATCATCTTACACAAGTTAGATAACTGAACAAGGCGGAGGGCATTTAAGATAGTGCAGGTAGAGGGGATAGGGGATAAAAGATTAGGCGTGGCAGTTGTTGTATGATATAATTCAAATTTGAATGGGCAATAGCCAGATCTGCCAGAATTGCGACCGTCTCACCACCACCGACAGCACCATCAACGCCAAAATAGCAAACAAAAGACAAATAGTCACCCTCTCCTACGCTCAAAAACCAGCAGTAGAAAACACAGCCAACATCCAAACAGCCATCACGCAGGTGTCACAACTGGAGCTTCCCCCCAGGTTCCTCCATTTCACAGGCCACGGAAAAGTGGAATACAAGACTGGGTGGACCTACGAGGGTAACATGGTCAATGGAGTGAGAGAAGGCAGCGGGAGGATGACATGGCCAACTGGCGACTACTATTAGGGACAGTTTATGAATGGAAGAGCAAGCGGAAGAGGGGTCTTCCAAACATCCAACGGTACCAGATACGAGGGATAGTTCATCAACGATTAAATCATAAGGGGAAAGCGCGTTTCTGCGGACGGTTTATAGATATACGAAGGATCCTTCCTGAGCCACAATTTCGACGGCTATGGGATGCTGATAGTGGAGGGTTCCTTTTAGTACAAAGGCATGTTCCGCAAGAACATGATGGAAGGCTCTGGCAGGATCAAATACGCTGATGGCAGTCTCTACGATGGAGCATTCAAGGCTAATAGGAAGCACGGTTATGGGATATATACTTACGCCAACGGACAACGCTTCGAGGGATACTGGAAGGAGGGATAAAGAGTAGTTGATTCGTTAGGCCTCCACTATTCGATGCAAAACCCCATGAAGGCTGAGCGAAACTGTTAAGTTGTTTTTTGATTTGATCTGTACATTACTCAAGCAACGATAAATCAATCATCATCATTTGGTATTTCCTAATGTTTGTTAGTGTTTATAATGGTGGGGTGAAATCTATAATAATAATTGGTTGATGCAATCACCGGCCAGTCCGCTTGAGACAGATCGCAATAGCGAACGCTGCATTTCCGACCTCCTCAGGATCAACTTCAAGGACAACAACTACCTTGCCAACAACGGCAAGAGCATCTGCACCGTCCCCGCAGAGTGCATGGAGGAAATACTCTCCTCACTCCATCTCATACCCATCAAGAACCTAGAACAAGTCAAAATGGAAGTAGAGCACAGCAAAGTGCATGATCAGTACTACTCCAGAACCAAAATGCAAAAACAGACAGAAAATAACAATAATGAACAGCAGACCATTGAAGACTATAGCGAGAAGACTCCGGTGAAGGTGGGACTTATCTTCTACATCCAATTTTACTTCACAGGTGAGTGTATCTACTACGATCGCCATAATAGCCACTGGTCCTCTCCAAGCACAAGCGCACTCCTTTCAAGATCATCGAACACATCACCAAGAACGCATCCAACTCCAAGGAACACCAGGCCTACGACTACATCGGTACCCATCCCCTAAGACAGGTAACTCTTGCATCAACTAGGCAACGTAGTGCCCAACGAACACCGCTACCTCATCGTCATCGCCAACGAATTGCTCTACCTCAAGTTCACCGACCACAGCGTATACCTGGGTAATGATTTTTTAATGAAGGTAATGCAAGTGTAACTAAGGATCCTACGATGAGAAATGCGTGGTTACCTTTTCCCATTCTATCTTCCATTTGGACAAGACCGCCCAAGATATGTCGCTGCTTCGCTCTCCATGTAGACTATACTCTGTGGAACAATAGAAATACGTGGTGTTTGATATAAAAAACAATGAGATTGTGCTGAAAGACGAGTCGGTTTGCATTCAGGGCATGTGCGTGCTGGAAAGCCCATAATTTCAAGTCAATGAGCTGTAGTCACCCACCTTACCCTTCCGCCGCAAAAAGACTAAGGAAGTCACCAAGACATAAGAGGAAAACAAGAACAAGATAGCCTTGCGGGTGCTGCAGGGAAACAACCGCTACTACCTCCTCCACCACAACTACAGCACAGAAAAGCTGACCCACGATCTCAACCGTATGCTTCACCCTTTCGAGGAGAAGCTGAACACAAGCAACACCTTCCTGATGCGCTACGAACCGATCTCCTTCTACAAGCCAGAGACCACCTTCAACCTGTCCAACATCAGCAACATCACCATGAACAACAACTTAGACCTGCTCGACGAGGAGGAGGAGAAAGAGGAAATCGTTTAGGAGCTCACCTTGCGCGAAGTCAATTTCAAGAGCCTGACCTTCCGAGGCAAGGAGGACATCACCTTCAACATATAGTTCTACCCCAGCTACAACAACCACCACCAGATCTTCATCTACGACGCCATGACCACCAAGGAGAGGATCAGGGGCCGCGAGGTCGCCAGGCAGAAACAGCTCTACCTCGATTACCGCGAAGTGATTGCCTCCAACAAACAGCAGTGCATCCTCAAGGAGTACAACAGCCAGAAGATGAGAAGGGAAAGCTCCAAGTACAAGAACATCCTCAGAGTAGAGTTCATTCGCAGAGAAGCTCTGCACCTTACGTCTATTACTACTCTATCCTGCTCAATCTCAAGATATACAACTATTACAAGGCTCCCTCCCACTCCGCCAACCGATCCTCCGAATAACGTCACAAGATGAGACTCAACCTAACTGAAATACAGGATATACTTTCCGATTATCATGCTGCCATAGCTGCTCTTGCTTAGACCAACAAGTAGAAGTCTACTGGCTCATGCACGAACTTCTGCAGATCAACTTTGTAGGCATGCTGGAGGAACTGTTGGAAGCCATCATCGCCAAGAAGAAGCATGAGGAAAGAGAACAAATCTACTCCACCATTAACATCAAGGAAAAGGAGGAACCGCAAGACGATTACCCTTACGAAAACATCCAATCGATTCAGACCATAATGAAAATAGTCCTTTTCATCGCTAAGACCATGCCTTCCAAACTGATCGACGCTCTGCTCAGAACTGAAAAATCCATACTGCTCATAAGGCTGTGCAGGTTCCCCGAGGCAAACCGTTTCTTTTCGGAATAGGAGTGCATCTGCTTGGGAGAGCCGAAGGAGATGCTGGCCAAGCTGGAAAAGGTGATCGCACTTGTGTAGGAAAGCTTTCCAGGTCAAGATGCAAAATATATGCATCTTGTGGGCATATCGACTGCTGAAGAAGCATCAAATGCAGAGCAGCAACATTGATGCTCTATGCCAGAAGCTAGTGCAGGGATTTAAGAGCAAGCTCAGCGAGGATTACCTTATCATACTCTAACTCATAAAGCTGTCTAGAGGATAGCTTTTCTATGCCAGAGACGTAGTCAAGTTTCTGCCATTCCAGCGGCTCCAACAAGAATAAATCCCCTTTTCGCTAAGAGAAGCATACTTCAACCGCATAATCAGGAGCTACAAGGACAACATCCGCCTCCCCTTCAGGATGAATTCATCATGTCTGAAAACTTAGAGGTGAGCTTGTAGAAGGACAACAAACGCATCCTGAAGACTTACCTTGAGTAAGTGCTTCCCAAAAACACCAAGTTCGAAACCATCGAGAATAAGCTGTTCTCGCTGCAGTGCTGCCAGCTTTACCTGCATTTCAGTGAGGACTTACTATAAGAGATAGCAGTTGAGGAGCAAACTTGCAAGGATTATCTGCCTCTCCTCATCACTTTACTAGAAGAACACCTTTAACGCTACCACTACTAGCCATAGCACCAGACCAAGTATGTGATGCAACTGCTCAAGTGTCTTTAACTCACGCTCCAGAAGTACGTACGGTATGTGGCCTACGAGGAGAGCGAACTGGGAGTAGAGGATGAAGATATGATCATCAGACACTGCCTTTAGGAGTACAACAACATCATCGTCAAGAAGCATGCTCACACCCACACCCGCAGGAGCCACGATCTCCAACGCGATACCAACCTCAGCAAGACCACCAAACGCACAGAGAAGAGGTCAGAGCGGCAGGAAAAGCAGATGGCTAGGTCGGTGAAGAACAACCGCTCCTCTAAGAAGAAGGAGGAGGGCAATCTAATGTCTCGCGCCACGCGGATTCTCAACTTCTTTTCCCTCAAGAAACTGTCACACCCTACTGAGATCATCGAGTGCATCGACAAGGAAATGATATGGGAACAGCTCAACGGAGACAAGCTGGGAAAAGAGGAACGGCTTGACTTATTTTAACGCGTTCTGAGCCTCTCTTCTCTGTTGCTGTCACCAGCTACTCATTTCAAGTAAGTCTACCAGGGACTAATCGTGAATCCTTTGGATTTTTCCCATAAATTTCTATAGATGCTGGGACTGTTGGCCAACAAAGCATACCAAAGCGACCTATGGGGACTGGTGGAACGTTTATCACGCGAGCATTATACTGAAGATGAGTGGAAGATCATCATCGCAATCATCAACAAGAACAGACTGCTGAAGCACTTCATCCTATACAGCAAAAACGAAGCAAACAAGCCCAGCGAGATGTAGCTGGCTAGTCTCTTTGGAGTGCTTAACCACATCTTAAAACACTACCTGCAGTGGACTAAGAATAGGATTGGAGTTGATTATTTCAATACCACCGAGATACAAGAAAACTACGTTCAAATTTAGAGCAACTACCATCATTTCCGTAACGACTTAGAACCGCTCTCCTTCCTCTCCCTCCTCTCCAAGGTGGAAGCCACCTACATTGAAGAGGAAATGAGGCTGCACATCACCCTCATCAAGGCAGTGGGCGCCATGACCACTCCTGCTTACTATGCTTATTATTGCACCTACATCCTGCGCTACGAGTGCCAAAACTTCCAAGACACAATTGTCCAGCTGTCCCTGGCCTTCATCTCCACCCTCACCACTCCCCAACGTATAGAATTTGCCAACAATTTCCAATATTCTCTCTTCAAGCAGAGCGAGCAAATCAAAACAATCATCTGCTCAGTGGCAGGCATAAAGGAAGAAGCTTCTCAAAACAATACTCCTCAGCGCGTTACCAACTTCAACATCCTGTCCGAGCTCAACGATCGCCGCGTTTCTCGGCTCAGCTTCACCTCTTAGGATTCCTCCAGACAGTTCCTGATCAATCTGTTCAGGCTGTTGGCTTTGGTGGAGTCGGCTAGCTCAACGCACAAGGAACTGCTGCCCAAAATCACTTACGGAGTGATCGTGGGAGTGTTTGGCAAATTCGGCGGATAGACGCTGCTGAAGCATGAGCTGATGGGATTCATGCTGGTCAGCATTGAGAAACAAATGAGCTACGGACTCAACAAGTACTTGAAGGCTGGAGAGGAAGGAGAAGCCGACAACTAGGAGGAGGAGCGTGAAGAGTATGCTCTTCTCCTCGATTTCGTGAAGCACACCAACTACCTCCTTCAACGCTAAATATAAGCATTCAAGGCGATCAACCTCAACAACGAACGAGAAGAAGTCTTCATGAGCTACGCACTCAAACTGCTCTCCCTCGTGCGCATTCGTGACAGCGTCGGCAGTTATCTCAACTTCGAGCCCAACGATAAGGTCTACCGAAGCTTCTCAGGCATCTCTGAACAGCATAGTCTCGCCTCCAGAAGCGTCAATTCCCAGGAAGATGACTCCTCCGTTTCCTCCTCCCAAGCCTTGAAGGACGAGCACCAGATGGCTGCGCGCGCCAGACAGCTGCTGCACCACTACAATTCAGTCCAGATCGACGAGTCGGAGGTGGGCAACATCGAAGGCATCAATAAATTGCTCTGCTATGAAGTCTTATAGTCTTTGGACGTGCTTTCACGCAGTCAGGAACTGCCAGCAGACCTAGCAAAGCCTCTCCAGTGGGTATAGGCTCGCTACAAGATATCATTAGCCAACCACTAAGTTGCAACAGAACCCATCCCAGAAAAACAATTACTTTACACCTTGGATAAGTCTTTCCTCACTCCCAACAGCAGAAACGCCCACAAAGATGCTCGAAATACCTTTTACGAAAATTACCGAAACACTCTTCAGGACACCAACTAATAGCAGTCTGGCATGGCTCCTCAGTTCGATGCAGTCAATAACTTCCTCTCTCTCAAAGTTTAGAGCTATCTCGTCCTACTGGTGGAGCTTCTTCAACGGACCATGCTCTAGCTGGAATCAGGTGGACGCTTAGAGCATAAGGTCGCTCAGCTGATGGTGCTCATCGAGGTGGAGCTCAGCGAACAAATCAAACTCTACAAGCTGGAAGACGAGGAGTATGGGAATCGCGATTTCTAAGTGCTTCCCGAGGAATATTACCATCGTTCGGGACTAGGCAGCAGCGAACAGGTGCAGCAGGAGAAGTACCACCAGCGCTGCTGCCAGCTGGACGAGAAGCGGCTGGTAGGAGTGGTGGAAATGGCCCTGATGGCGCACCGCATGCAGAAGCCTCTGTTCCTGCTCTACCTGCAGACCATCCTGGAGCGGCTGGCCTGCTACAACGTCGCCAACCAGGCGGCCCTCCAGCGCATCCTCAACGCGCACTTCCCCGCCTACTACGACCTGGTCTTCGCCATCATCCACTCCTTCCGCACCCTCTCGCCCATCGTCGACGACGCCTTCTTCACGCCCCGCGACCTCCTCAACCGCAAGCGGATCGCCTGGGAACGCATCTACGAGGGCGTGGGGGGAGAGGAGCGGGCAGCCAACTGCGAACAGTGGGTGAACTCGCTGCGGGGCATGGAAGGATACCACTTGGCTTCTCTCAACTACTACACGCTAGTGAGGATGCTGCTGGCCAGCTCACGCACGCTCAACTTCGAATTCAAATCGCTTTTCTCGCGACCAACTATAGAGCGGGAGTCCATCCTCAGCGAACTCATCGAAGTCCTCGACCTTATGCTGAAGAATTGCACAGTACTGACTGAGGAAAAACTGGAGTTTGTGAGAGTTACGCTGAAGTTGATTAATACTTTCCTGCGTGGACCCATTGAACCCAATATCCAAGTCACAATCAACAAGGGATACAGTCGCATCCTCATGGAGCTGCTGGCTGCTGCCAACCGTTGCCCTCCTGATGCTCCTTACTACCGCCTCTACGCAATCGGCATTAAGAAGCTGATCGCTTAGTCACTCTTCATCCTCATTCCCTTCATCGGACTGGCTGAGGAGGCAGTGAGGGTGTGCGAGGGCGAACTCAGGGAAGCGTACATCCGCTCCAAAAACGCATACAAGGGCAACTACTAGAACATCATTGGGGATTACGTGGAAAGACGGCAAGATGGGGATTAGGCTTTATTGCACTTCTAGCTGGCCTTAAGCTTCTACTACTGCCTCATTGAGATCTACGCACAGCGCAAGATCAGTCGCATCGTGGAGGTTCAGGTGGAGCTGCTCAGTCGCAAACGCAGGGAGAAGCGTCGCCGCAAGGACTGGATGGTCTTCTACCAGCTCTACCAGGTGATCGCAGTGGCTCTCTACCCCCTCTTCCGCAGACTCAGCAGCACCTACGAGGACTTGACGGACGGTCGCAGCGAGGAGGAGCTGCTGCAGCGAGCCATCGTCTTCTTCACTCGCCACGTGAGCCAGGTGGAGGTGCGCGTGTACGGCCGCATCAAGAAGATCTCCTTCCTGCTGCTGAGGGAGGCCAGCTGCTACAACGTATCCATCCGGAAGGAGTTCTACCGACTGATCGGCAAGGAGGAGCGCGAGCTGCGCCTGCACAAGTTCATGAAGGTGTCCAAGTTCATCATCATCCGCCTAGAGATCAGCAAGTTAGTCCACACGGTCATCTCCCACTTCAAACCGCTGGAGATTGTGCTGCTTAACAGACAGCTATGGAAAAGTCTCTGCTTCCTTATGGCTCTCCTCCTCAACGTAATCTTCGTCTTTAGGGAGACTCTGACCAACTTTGACCAAGACCTTTACACCAGCATTAGGTAGCAATGCATCCATTTAGGTACGCGCTGTTCGCATTCACCTATCTCTTCGTCTTCTTCCTTTTCCTCATCTACTTCATCGAAGTCTTTCCCCTCAAGCTCAAAGTCTACCGCATCCTTAGGCGCCGCGGATTCAGACTGCGGAGCCTGCTAATCTTCGTAACTGACAAGACGTTAGGATTTGCTGTATTTTACTCTGTGTTTATGGCTTTATCCTTCAACGTGGCAGGCTTCGTGTCTCTGCTGCTGCTAGACTACTTCTTCCGCTTCAAGGTTTCGAGCAAGATCACCTTCCTGATGTTCCGGTCCATCCCCAAGATCTTCTACGTGGTGATCCTCATCTTCACGCTGCTCTACATCTTCGCCCTCATGGCCATGAACCAGGAGGAACGCACTGACGAATGCGTCGACGTGGCAGCCTGCACCCAGGACGCCTTCTTCATCTTCATGGAACTGCGTTTCAACGTGGATCTCCCCTACGAGCAGAGGGCGTTCTGGCCGGCATCGTCCTGCTGCCTCGGTTGTTCCTGAAGCTGATCAACGTGAGCCTGCTGGTGGGCATCATCTTCATGGAGAAGCGGAAGGAGGACCAGCGGGCGGAGAGCAAGGCCATGGAGGTGCGAGACGTCTGCTTCATCTGCGGCGGCCAGCGCAACGCCATCGAGAAGGCGCGCAACAGCAACAAGGGCTTCTACCACCACGTCGAGATGGAGCACAACCTCTGGAACTACATCTACTACCTGGTCTACCTCAAGAACAAGGAGCGCAAGAACCTGAACACCATCGAAGCCATGATCATCGAGAAGTGGGACAACAACCAGATCGACTGGCTGCCCGATCTCGTCCTCTGATGCAAGCCACCCTATTGCCATCATATCCATTTTTATAGATCGGATGGGGAGGAGGCGATCCGGTGATAGGATAGCACTATTCCTTATTATAGAATAGTACTAGCTGTGGAATAAATGTCTATCATTTCTTCTCAACACTCGCGCCACCTCTCCGCCCAGACCGCCCCCACCAGGCTGGACAGCAGCGCCACGAAGGGCCTCAGAAGGCGCTCCAAGGAGAACCTGCCCAGCAGGAAAGTGCAAGCCGAACGCATGGAGATGATGCGCGGGATATAACTGAAGAGCAAGATGGACGATAACGAGACAAAGGCAGGCACCAGCACTCTGAAGGACAAGCAGAGCAAGATTAGCCTGCCCATCACCTTCTAGGTGTCAAAACGCAACCGATCTTACCATCGCACTCCTAAAAACAGCTAAAAAACAACCAATTTGCCATCTGCTCATTATTTCAAATGGAATGCAAGCCAAACACCCGCCCCTCGGCAACAGCTCCAAGCCATCTATCCAAAGCCAAAAAACATACAGAGGAGCATCCCCAGACTCAAAAAATCAGAAATAGCCGAGCCCTCATCAGAAGCTGACATTTTTCCATAAATAGGGGAGGAGAAGGAACGCACCAGCTTCGTCAGCCATCCCGAGATAAGCCTGCAAGAGTTAGGCATCTTCACGGGTAAAAAGTAGACGGAGGGATTTCTGAAGCGATTCAGTTCGACGATCCAGCACTAGTTCAGGGGAGGAGTGGACACATCTAACCAGTTCGACCTGAACAGGCTGTAGTACTTTCTGCTGCGGGATATCCGTGCCCACTGACTGATTCTGCATGATGTTATAAATTTATTAGCTTTAGATGGCCGAAAACTCAGCCCTGAAACTGCTCCTCGAGAAGCAAATCACCAACGAACAGTACAAGATCATCGACGACTACAAGAAGATGGCCGAAAATCTGGAGAAGGAGCAGGAGAGGAACCGCGCAAACTCCACCAAGCTGCAGGAACTGCAGAAGAAGATTTCCTGCTGGAGTTCATGAATACCACTTCGGTGCGGGAGTCCACCCGCTACCAGCGCAAGCTGCAGAAGCTGGAGAACACCCAAAACTACGCCACGCAGCTGCTGAAGCTAAAGTACCAGAGCTTCGTGAAGATGGAGGACGAACAGCACCAGAAACGCCAGGAGTGCCTCACCAAACGCCACCTCATGGCGGAAAATAGGAAACTGTCCATGTCCGTCTACGACCGCAGGAAACACGACAGGATCAAAAGGATCAAAGAGGAAGAGGAAAGAGTTAGCATGGACTTCAAAAGGAAAAGCAGCGAAATGGAAGCCTCCGCCCGCTAGAAAAAAGAGGAAATCAAAGAACATTAGCTAAGATTGAAGGAAAGAATGAGGAGGTACTAAATATTCAAGCTGCAGCGTGCTGCTATAAACTACAACTAAAAACTATAGCACGAGATGGTGGTGTTCCGATAGCAAAACCGCTACCTC
Source organism: Nymphaea colorata (assembly GCF_008831285.2). Lineage (NCBI taxonomy): Eukaryota > Viridiplantae > Streptophyta > Magnoliopsida > Nymphaeales > Nymphaeaceae > Nymphaea > Nymphaea colorata. The sequence continues at coordinate 20,454 of NW_022205086.1, forward strand.
TAGGAGCTGAAGAAGCGAGTGAAGAAGGAGGAGGACACCTTCAGGAAGACCCAAATTCTGGGAAGGGAGACTGCCAAGATATAGTCCATTTATTTAACCGGAGCTGATCTTTGAGATGGCTTACAATTAATAATCAATAACCAAAGTGAAGAATTATCAAAACTTGTACTGCTGCCTCATGAACTCCACCGGGTAGCGCCGCCTCAGCCTGTTGGTCCTCCTCTTCCCCATCTTCCAGCCCGAATACAGCCTCACTCCCCTGTGCTATCCGGTCATCAGCATCCTCAGCTTGTCGCCCAAACGGGTGCATTTCCCCCTCATCAGCTCGTCGTAGTAGGAGTTGTAACCGTTGGCGTTGAAGTTGAGAAGGGTGCCGGCAGCTTCTTCCAGGTTGCCAGTCACGCAGAAGATCTCAGCTGCTCGCTAGCACACCTGCAAGTTGTGCTCCCTGAGGACTTGGCTCTCCCGCTTGGCTCTCAGATCGATGAACTCGCGCTCCAGGTACTCGCGAGCCTGTGCGTAGTCGAAGGGGTCAGCGTACTCATCGGCGAGGATGGCTTCTCTGCGCTTGTAGTTCTTGCGCTGTTTCTTGTTCTGGATGATCATGGTGAAGAGCATGTAGGAGTTGGTGAGGGTGAGGCACTTCCACTTGTGGATCTTCACCCGCTCCAGCTCTCCGAACAGCAGGAAGCGCACGTACCACAGCCAAAGCACTCTGTTCTCGTAGAGGCGCTTGTACTCGATGAGCAGCATTCTCTGTGAGTCGTTGAACTTGCCCTCCTTCTTGAGCATCATCTCCAGTTCCTGCTTCTGCAGCTGCACGAAGTTGCGCTCCACCCGCTCTCCCTGCAGGGTCAGCATGAACTTCTCCAGGTACTCCTCCCCGCCCACCACGCTGAAGTTCCAGTTGCTGATCTCCCTGGCCTCCACGTTGAGCAACCTGTCGATGAACCTGTCCTGCGTCTCCTCCTCGTTCCAACCGTCCGTCTCCCGCCGCAGCTCCTCCTCGACCAAGCGGACGAAGAAGTGGTGGAATTCCTGCTCGCTGGGCCTCGGGATGAGCTGGCCGTTGATGGCAGTGTAGAGCTGTGCGATGAATGCGCTGTTGTTGGAGATAACGTCGACCGTTCTGTTGATCGGCTGCTCGTATTCCCTGTACTGCCTCACCACTGTGTCCAGCAACTTGGGATCATATTTCTCCGTGCTCAGCTCAATCAGGATGTGTCTGCAGGTCTACTCGACTGCGTTCAGGATGCTCCTCATCCTCGCCAACCTGGCCTTCATGGCGTTGATGCAGCTCTCCAGCTAGTTGAGCTCCCTCTCGTTCTTGCAGATTTACGCCTGCTTCTCCTGCTCCTCCAGCTCGTACTGCTTCTCGCGGGTGGTCCTGATGAGGTTGGACAGCACCATGAAGGGCACTGTCTGGAACTGCGCGAAGAGGTAGCCGAGAGGCTCTCCGGTGGCGGTCCAGGCGAGGGAGGGCTTCATCAGCTGCTTTGCCACCAGCCAGTGCTCTGGAGTGAGGTAGAGAGGCATGAATCCTAGCACAGTGGGCGTCCTGTTCGCCCGATCAGTATAGTCGCATCGTTCAGTGTAGTTGCTCTTCTGGAGCTCTCCCTTTTCTCGCAGGAAGTCCACTTCCCGCATCTCAAAGGTTGCCTCGGAGAATACTCTATCTTGGTGCGTGAGTGGCTAATCCAGCGAATTGCTGCTGACATCCTTATTCCACTCGATTTGTTCAAGCTTAACCTCCTACTTCTTGTACTTGAGGACCTGCGAGTCTTCGATGACTCTGATGGTGGGCAGGTTGTGCTTGATGAGGTAGCAGTTGTACTTGTTGCAGACCAGGCACCTGCCCAGCGTCAGCTTCACCAGCTCCGGCGTGTAGTTGATCTTGTAGATGAACTTCTCGAAGAACTGGGAGGTGCGCATCATGAAGGGCGACACCTGCCGGATCCTGATACGGCCAGGGTCGGCAATCGCACTCTCCGGTCGCTATAACTCAAACGCCACTCCCATTGCGTCGTAGTCTTGCATCGCACGCACGAAGTTGCAGTCGGAAAGGACGCAGTTGCCCAGATCCGACCTTATCTTCTGAGAGTTCATTTAAAGGTCGAGGAAGTTGATGGTGTTTCCGTCGACGATGTCCTCGACTGCTCGGTAGACCTGGTCCAGCAGGTAGGGATTTGCGTTGATCCTCCGAATGAGCTTCACCTTGAGCGCCCTCTTGATACTGCCTAGGTTGATGAGCTGCGAGAGCTTGCCGATCTCTGAGCCTCCGATGCGTTTCTTGAACACGCTGAGCAGCACTTCCTGGACGGCGTCCACCTTGGCCTTCAGCTCGTTGTAGTGCTCGAACAGCTTGTGCTTGTTGGGGTGCTTAGACGCGAAGATTTGGCTGTAGAGCTCCTTACTGATCTCGTAGATAGCGTCCACCCTGCCCCTGAGCTAGAGCAGAAGCGGTTCGTTGACGGTCATCACGAGGAAGGACTTGCCCAGCTCGTACCTGCGCTTGAAGGAAACGATTTCGCAGGAGAGCTTCCAGGAGATGTCACCCAGCTACTGGTTGTAGAGCTGTGCTCTGGCAACAATCATCTCAACTTATCCCAGCTCCCTGAAGCTGACCTTGGCGCTACGTCCAGCAACTGTTCCCAGCTTTCCTCCAATATCTTGGCATCGGTGATGTAGGCTCCTCCCGCCAGCAGCCTCTTCACGTCGATGACTGTCTTGTGGAAGAAAGGTCCTGGCTGATGTTGAACTCTTTGAAGTTTCCGCAGCAGAGGTGGTGCTTCCTCTCGTCGCTGGGGTTCTTCTCTGTGGGGAAGATGGGGAGGACGATGCAGAGAGAGTAAAGCTCGCTGAGGAGAAGGGCGTTGACTGCCTTGAAGGATTCAGTTAGCTGGCTGTTGCTGTAGTTGCGATAGAGGACGCTACCTAATTTCCCACTTCCACGCTGATCTGGTTCATAAGGTCGGTGTCTGCCAAGCTGTAGTCTTCCTCCTCCACTCCATTCTTGTCCAAGCTCACGATAAAGCACTTGCACTCATCAGTATACCTCCTGATGGCTTTGGATAGCTTGCTCACTTCATCCCTGCAATTCTCTGAGTGCTAGTTGAGGTGGTCGATGTAGCTGCACTTCTTGACGCCCAGGGAATGGTCGATTTCAACGTAGCTGAAGAAGAAGACGAGTGACACCCTGGTCTGCTCTAAACGCTGGGCCACCGTCTGGACTGCGTGTCTGGTCTTCTGCAGAGTATCAAAGTAGTCGTCGTTTTGGGAGACCACCATGACTTCAGATAGCAGTTCCTTGATGACGGGGTGCGAGAGGACCTTGAGGGGGTGATGGTAGCCATTGATCACAAAGGATATGCCGCTGATTCCCTGCTCGATAAGGTCGAAGCACGACTAAAGGATGTGGTTGTGATGTTCTTGAGGATATCCGGAGTCACTCCGGTCCTGAGCTCAATCACGTAGAAAATGTAGGACTTCCTCACCAGTTTGGACACGGCTTCACCGTCAAAACTCACTCTGATTGGACCAAGTAGCTGTCGTGGTCGATCTCAGCCAAAGATAAATCAAAGCTAACTCCTGCTTCGTCCTACTCCATCCTTATCTATAAAAGAAATAATATCTTATGAGAAGAACTTCTCATATTATATGCCCTTGGTAAAGGATTAATCAGAATGGATTATAACCCAATAATGGTTCGAAAATATGGCTAGAGATGATCAAACAATGACTTGCCCCCACTTGATGCTGCATGTGACGTTGGTTAATGACTTGATGGGAGCCATGTTGGTGGGAAAATCATCTATTTCGTTGCCGTGGTGGTTGCAGGCGAGAGCGTTGTTGGAGAAAGTGAAGGTAGTGATGCGACTGCGACTGATGGCTTCTTGGAGGACCCTGCCTTCTGAGCGTTGAAAGAATTGTCAACCACCGTCAGCGTTAGGCTGTTGATGTTAGGCGACCTGGCGATGATGCTGGCGACGTTTTCATAGGCACCAACAGACAGCTCATAGATAGGGTAAACCATCTTCTTCCACCACATGCACACATGAAGCAGAGGGGGAAGATCAAGAAGGCGCCGAGGACCATGGTGAGGCAGTAGCAACAACCGCTAGCAGTTTTAGTTTTATTTCCGATGATGTGAATGTTAGCTTGCAGGAGGGTCATTTCAGCTCCTTGTTGTTGGGGAGCCATCATGCTGAGGGACATGTCCTGCATCATGATATTCGGTTCCATAACGCTGGGCTGGCGCATCATGTTTTGGGTTATGTTCTGGCGCATTTCCTGCTGCATCATCATTTCTTGCTGCATGACGTTGGGTGGCATCATCAAACCAGGCTGCATCATCGGCATCATGTTCGGCTGCATCATCATGTTCTGCTGCATCATCAGGTTCGGCTGCAGCATGTTTGGCTGAGCCATCGTTCCCGCCAACGGAGGAGGGAAATTCTCACACTGAGTCTTGAAGTTCATCTCATTTCCCACGAAGGCGTAGAGGCCATTACCGAGTGCTGAACGCCCCGGGACACTGTGGAAGGTATCCATCAACGTTTAAAAGAGCATGCCTCCTCCTGGGCTTCCAGCATAGTTGAAGTTGCCACCCCCACCACCACCATAACGACGATACTTGTTCTTGCCATTATTTGATTATAAAATTATTTCAATAGGCCAATAAAATACTCAGATTGTTATAGGACGAAAAATACTAAGGATTATGTGCAGTTTTGCTAAATAAATGAATAACTTCTTTCTTTGTGATCAATCTATATCACCTAAAACTTAGGCAGGCGCATTATGCATCATATAATGGATAACATGATAATCTGTGTGATTAGGGTGATAGAATCAGATAATCATGGCGATCCACGAGTTTTCGTCCAGTCCTGGAGTGGACTACTATTAACTTTCCTTCATCTATGAAAGCTGGTAGTTAAGACAGACGTTATATTGCTCGCTTGCCTTCGATAGAATTGATCAGTAGTTCTGCTTGTTCCGGAAGGAGATAAAGACACATGCTCCACCTCTTCATCGTACTCGCTATATTTGATCATTATCAGCATGTTCTTGGATTTTTAAAGCGTCTTGTGGGCAAGAACGAATCCCTCACCAGAGAAGAACAAAGCTGAATATTCTTTTTGGGCAAGCAAGTCCTGGAATGCACGGGGGAATACAAGTCAACTTGCGCGAAATCATAAACAGCCTACAGGCCATTCGCCTTCACCATCCTATTTATGAGAGTCTCGTCGCGCTGCTTCCAGTTGACGAAAACTGCCTATCCCTGCTTGGCAATTTTCCACAGAATGTTGATGATTAAAAACTAGCTGAGGATGTTCTGACCGAAAATAGCTATCCTGTCGCTGACTAGCAGGTTATCCCATAAGAACTGGGCAATCCCCTACTGCCTCTTTATCTCCGATATGGCTTTTCGGTCTCAAAGCCGTCCAAGAAGAGGGATTGCGTGGAGTCAATCAGGAGTGTCTTTGTTCCTTTCTTCAAGTTTAGTCGTTCCTATGAGTCTATGGTTGTAAAGTTGCGGATGCAGTGGTGCTTTCTGCTGCTGATTTGCCTGTCAGACTAATTCAGGTAATAGATGTAAGGATTTGCGTCTTCGAAAAGAATTTTGGTTTTAGAGATAACGAGGTAGGAGTTTTTGGGGAACTGACTATCCTCATAGAGTTGTATATCGAAGTTATGCACGCAGGAAAGGTCATACTTTTCTGCTCCTCTAACCACCACATAGACGTTGAATTTTTCTACAAGGGATTCTAGCAGTTAGGCCTGTCTTGGACTGTCTTCCTATAGCTTCATGACGATGTTCATGTGCATGTTCAATCCTGCACCAGCTCGTTGAACATAGAGCTGAAGTCGTGCAGGGTGATGAAGGCGGCTCCGATTTAGTTCTCATATATAAAATCCTCCAGGTTTCTCTCGTCGAGGGGGTGCTCGAAGAATCTGAAGGCCCTTCCGTTCTTGGTAAGACTCTGGTTGAGCTGCAAGGCGTTGTAGTTGAGATACTCAGGAATGAAGAACTGGCCTCGGTTGGTCATCGCGATGACGTTAGCCAGCATCTCGTCGGGGGAAGTGTCGAGCACGTTACACTCCTCCCTGCCGAGCATGAAGTGAAGCACGAAGTTATAGAAGTGGGTATGCGCAGAGTAGGTAGATCGGGACTGTTACTTGGTCAGCATTATGCTCGCGAACTGCGAATAGTAAAACTAGCCCACTTGGGCTGAATCTTACATGCTGGAAGAACACTGGAAGAATCCCATAATGCCGTTAGGATGCACTCGGCTTATATCCTTCAGAGGAGATATCCTTGTCAATCGCTCTGCTATGCTTTCTTCTTTGTGAGGCTGTATGCTGTCCGAAGAAGCATGTTCTTCAACCGAGTCTTCAGTTACTGTTTTGAATTGGGAAATATCCTTCATCCTGTCATCAAGAATCACCACCACAGGCACACTATCGTCGAAATTGTTAATCGTCTCCTCTCTGATTTCGTTGCTGACTGGGTCATATACGACTCCAGTGACACGATGGTGAATATCCTAAAGGTGCTTCCTCTATTGGTTCTTTATCTGCTAGTCATAAAAAAGCACCAGGTGAGTTCGCTTGAGAAAATCTAGAAGCAAGTTATTGATGAGCTCTACTGAGCCTTCAGTTACGGCCTGCTACAAGAGCTCGGGATAGATGTAGTCATCGAAAATGGTATGACTGGCCATCACCACTCCGTACTGCTTGAAGTAGTAGACCAGCAAGTCCATACTGCTCATGAATTTCACGCGTCCTTCTACTCCGTACTCCTTCAAATTCATCTTCAGACTCTCCACGTAGAGCCTAGAGCTGTCTTACTGATAATGGACCACTACATCCACCCTGTAGTTCTTGAGGGCGAGCATGAGAATGGAGAGAGCAAGCCTCTCCTCCCAGAAGACCAGCACATGGTCAGTGCCTGATTTTTAGTATTGGTTGAGCCACTTTTCGACTTCGATGAACATGAATCCCCGGCTGAGCATGAGCTGGTTGGAGCACTCCCTAATTTAATGCTTCATGCACATCTCAGCAACTATCTACGTTTGCTCCTCATCGTAGCTGTTTTGGTTGGGCATCAGCATGGTCAGCTGGCTCATCGTCCCTCCGAGGGTGGCTTTGTAGGCGGTGGGGATTTCGATATACTCGACGCCATCGATCTTGATTATGACTGGCTTTCGACTTTCGATGAAGTAGGCAACGAATGCGCCGGCTACTAACAGGACCAGTAAGAGGTTACTGAGTCTGTAGACGACAGCATTGCCTTTCTCCTCAGTATCTACGACCTCTACTTCCATGTCGTCATCACTCTATTTTTAAGATTATGAGGAATCATCATTGGAGAGGATTTGGCGGGAGCGGCTGCTGCCAGGGACTAGTTTGTATTCTTCTGGCTCGATTATTCTTATCATTGGGGTGCTGAAATAATAAGGATAATATTATTTTATTCAGGATTAATAATATTGGAAATAATTTGAACCCCGCTTAAGAATAGATAAGAGCTCGCGCCCTTCAAGACGATCTCAATCACACGCGCCCCTACGGCAGCTCCTTCAGATATTTGAATATCTGATTATTTTTGAGCTCCACTTCGAGGTTTTGCTAGAAAACCGCAATATTTTTGGTGATCGCCACGAAATCACTGTCCTCCGTCCGCAGGGTCACTAGCCTCTTTATAAGGCCAGTGAGGTACAGCCTTTCCTCCTCCTCTACTGTCCCCTTGCAGAGTTACTTTGCCTCGCCGAGGATATAATCATAGAAGTCGTAACCTCCTCCCCTCTTGCCTCTCCTCCTCTGGCGCAGGGCCTTTCGTTTGATGGCTGAGAATCGGGTCTTGCACTGCTCCGGACTCTTAAAAAATTACATGCCGAGTTAGCTTCTAATAAAGTCACTCATTTCGTGAAAGTGGAGTTTTCGGGTTAGGGGGGCGAAGAAGGAAAAAATCTGTAGCGGAGACTTCAGGAATCGATGTATCCAGAAGAGGACGAAGCAGCGTCGCTGGTTCTAGGCCCACAACCTCTATGTTTTCAATAATTTATAGAGACTTTAGTCTTTTTCAGATCCATTAGTAATTAGCTCTCCGTATTAATTAAACTTTGAGTCAAAATCTATATCGTCTAAGGCTTACTTGACTACATGAGCAGGCTTCTATAATTCATTTCTTTTTAATTTTTACAATTAATTATTAAAACACACTTTAAGCAAGGAATTAATAGGAGGTGAGTTTTTGCAAAAGGGTGATTTTGTATCATTTATGAGTGCAACGAGGGGTCAGGTTAGAAAATGAGGAGCGGCGGCATGATTGGGGACGTTTTGTATTGATATGGATGATGAAAACATGATCAATTCTTTTGATTTTGATATAAATACTTAATTATTTCTTGTCTTTGATGAAGCCCGAGCATCGCCAATCACGGCAAAACCTTTTATTGTCCAAAACAAAGCAAAGCAACTCTTCTACTTATAAATCATATATGAAAAAGTAAAGAATAAATGGGTTTAAAAAGTTCAAGATGTGACCCAAAGGACCGCTGGACAGAATTTCATGTGATTGACTTTTGATAGATATGGACTATTTTGCGATTTTCATCATAGCAATCGCATTTGATCTTAGAATTATGTGTCCTTCTATCAATTATTAGCTTTAGAATTTATTCAAATCTCAAATAGTCAAATCATTCTTGCCAAAACATAAACTACCTTTTTGTGAGATGAAATATTAATCTTGTCACCAAACAGTATAATCCCTGCTAGAGATAAGTGCTAAAGCCCTCAAGCTTTGATTTTCCTTTGAATTTTTATTTATTTTGCAAAAAAAGCATGGAAGATTAGGGGATTAAAAGCTTATCATCAATTACTGCTAATATGAAGATAACTTTATTCAAGAGAGATAAATATGCCATTCCAACCGGGAAAGAGCTTACCCATTTATTACTGAAGGCTTAATAAGTGATAAGTTTTGTAAAACATAAAGATTGTTAAAATTTTATTATCCAATACGTAAAAATCATTCAATAGGGTGGGCAATTAGAACAAGGAAAAAGAATGAACAATATAATAACAATAATCATTTGAGTTTGAAAAATCCATATATATTTATTAATAAAAAGGCGGGGTTGGGGTTGGGGTTGGGGTTGGGGTTGGGGTTGGGGTTGGGGTTGGGGTTGGGGTTGGGGTTGGGGTTGGGGTTGGGTTGGG
>NW_022205087.1:0-34087 GCF_008831285.2 Nymphaea colorata
CCCCAACCCCAACCCCAACCCCAACCCCAACCCCAACCCCAACCCCAACCCCAACCCCAACCCCCAACCCCAACCCCATAGACAATATTCGGATTCAATATTTTATCGTTATTTCAGCTTAAAACTCATATCTATCAATCTATTTATGGCATCTGTGTTCTTAGATAATTTTAATTATGGCAATTAAAAAATAGAGTTAAATCCAATAGAATAATTACTCTAGAGAAGCATTAATAAATGAAGATAACCAAATTCTTCTTGAAGGTTCAATCTTTGATGCTTACATTATTATTTATATCTTATCTTTTTATCTTTCTTGGCTTCCTCATCTTGCTGCGTTTGATTGAGCCAATAATGGACTGAGCGAGCAAGATGCGTATCATATCTTTAAAAATGTCATCTTTTAGACACTTATGGATCATGTTTTTGCTTACCTGTAAATAAAAGGCCTTTTTCTTTGATTATCTTTTCACATCATGATACACTTGCTCTTCTGTCTTCCAAAAAAATGCAAGCCAAACACATGTAAAACATGCATAAAGATTATTTGGAAAATTGCAGCAAAGATAGGCTTGAAATTAATTTTGATAAGGATAATTTTTGCCTTTATATCTTTACGTGCATTTCAAGGATGAAGAAATGAGTAAAGACAGTATTTTCTCCATAAGAGCTTTCCTTTTGATAATTAATCTTGTAAATGATCATAATCGGTACTTATTTTTAGTTACTTCTATAAAAGACTAGATGAAGTTTTGATAGAAATACAAAGAAAAATTAATCGTAGCTTAATCTACTGGCAATCAGATCCAATGCTAAACCTTCAACTACACTTACTCCATCATGATGACAAGTTTTTATAAAAAATTATTAATTTGGTGCAATATTTTTTGACTGCTAAAGATGTTCAAAATTGATACAAAAAGTGTTATAAATTTGAGGTAGCTGATTTTTGGGTTATATTAATTAAAGATATGCCATCAATCAAGCTTGTTAAAGAGGAGGTTTTGCTTGGATAGGACCGAAACTCAGCCTTAAGCTTCGAAGATCTTGTCAAATAGGTTCAAAGAAGTCTAGATATCAAAGACTAAAAGATAAAGGACCGCATTACCTTCACTCATGATGATGAGGTCTACTTCATCAGAAACGACGCCGACCTCATCAGGGCTACAAGGGCCTTCCCAGACCTCAGAATAACAGTGTGTGATAAGAGCGACTAAATCTACCTGGGCTTCGACAAATTATGCTAAGATTCAAGAGGAGAGTGCTGGCTCCAAGAGAACAAGAACAGTGCTGTTCTGGTCTCTTCAGCACCAGGCAACGCTAATTATCTTGAAGTCGACCAAAAGACCATTAATTAAGTTGAGCTACACGTCGCCCAACGCGAATGGCACTCTGAAGATGCTACTACCAACTTCCTCCTGGGAATTTACCGAAGAGAAGCTGAGAAGTATGGGGTTCCTCTCTAAAAGCTGGACAACACCCTTATCAAGCTCGACCGCTGGAGAGCAGACAACATAAAGAAAAGCGAAAAAAATCTCCAGCTGTCCCTTCCTAAACGCCTGAAAAACAGAAAGGCCAAAAACAACCAAGTTTCGTATCTCTTCCCCAACTCCAAGAAAATCAATCAGCCACTGGTCGGAGCAGGAGAAAAGGCTTTGGCTGTATAGCAATCCCTTCCAGCTGGAGAGAATACAGAGGCTATCAAGCTATCCTTTTGGGATACGCTCTATCATGGCTTATCTGGGACTGGCAGTACTGACGTTCGATCGCTTTCAAACTTCTTCAGATCTTTCTCCGACTATGATGCTAAGTTTTTGACCACAGTCTTTTAGGCCTATAATAGTTATAAAGATAACCCTGTTTACTTCCCGCCCGAGAACATGGACTCGAGTGTTTTCGAGTTCCCAGACAACGCGGTGGTCGGCATCCTTGGAGACTGGGGGACAGGTCTCCAGGACGCCACTGACATCCTCAACTACTTGGTCGAAAAGGAAAACGCTTCCATCATCCTCCACGACGGAGACGTCTACTACGCCGGCTTCCCCGATGAGTTCAAGAGGATCAACGACCAAGTCAAAGGCGTCCAGGCCAAGTTCAAGAGTAAGAATGTCAAGTATTATTGTGTCCCCGGAAACCACGACTAGTACACATGGGGAGGACCTTTCCACGACCACCTCAAGGAGAACAACTCCGGTCAAAGGTTTAGTTTTTTCTGTCTGAGGAACACAAGTAAGACCGTCCAGTTCGTCGGACTCAATACTGGACGCAACGACAACGACCCCTCAACCAGCATTCCATTGTTCAAAGACTTCTTCGAGGGAACCTACGTCGACGAAAGGGAACTCTAGTGGGCCCTTGACAAGATCAACAACTTTAAGGGCAAGACCATCCTCATCACCCACCACCCTCTCTTCTCCACCTTCGAAGCCACCATCGGAAAGAAGACCGAAGTCGGCTACACCAATCCGAACGTGAACCCCAACTTGGCAAAACAGTTCTTTGAGGTGTTGCCGAAGATCACCTGCTGGATGTGGGGACACGAGCACCGCTTCAGCACCTACAAGGCCAACAGCTTCGCAGTCAACCGCAGCATCCTTATCGGCAACTCCGCCTTCCAAAACAGCCAATCCAATTACTACAAAGTCGAGTTTCTCGCAGGAGACATCACAGAGACCAAATACCATCCGGAAATGGGAGTCTCTTCTACAGATAAGGGGTGGCTCAACCACACTGCTATCGCCCTCAGTAACTTCGACCAAAGAGAGGGATCAGCAATCAAGGCCAGATACGTCTACATGACTGCCTCCTACACCCAGCCTTCCAAACTCGTCAGAATACGCACAGACGAGTACGCAGACCCTGTCCGCCCTGCGATCCAGCTTGCCAGTGACTATTACTTGCTTGAAGAGTCCGGCCTATCTCTTCGCATCAGTGACAGAGTCTGGCTTGACTCCTCCTCTCCCACGGTCATCAGGCTCCTCAACGCGAACAATTTGACGCAAGCAGGAACAGTTTCTGCTGGCCAACCTATATTTATTAAGTCCTCATTCGAAGATAAATATCTTCTCTATTAAGGAGGAAAAGTCTCATTCGGAAAACAACCGACGGATAAGAGTAAGTTCACTTGGGTCTTGCAGCTACAGAAGCAGCAAGCTGGAGCTATCAACGTCGGAAGCATCTTTAACTTGGTTCACCAATCAACGAAAGTCGTTATCGGAAGGTAGCTTGATGGCGAACTGCTGGTACTTACAAAAAATTCACCTTCGCGATTCCAGCTCTACAACATACCCAAATGATCCACCCATCTCATCATCATCTCATACATCCTGAACATATTAAATTCATAAAAGATCGTAAAGAATAGGCTTATTAACCTAAGCATTATTATAAAGTATTAGTATTAATTCTTTCCGTTTTAGCTTTAGTAGCAGCCATAGTAGATCTTATATCATATCGATTTAGAATCGTAAGCCGAGTCCTTCATCACACTCCGAGCATCCTCAATTTACCAGTTTGGGGTTCCCTTTCCAAAACTTCTTGAAACCGATGGCCTTTTGTCCACTCGAGAGTCTAGAAATGATGGAAAAGGACTCTAAGAACTTCTGGTGCTTCAGGTAAAACGGCTTTTTCATCATGACTTGTTCAAAGTGGCGAAGAGTTAGAAGGTAGTCCAACTTTTCATCGTCTTTGGAAGTCTTGCCGCCAATCCTCAACGCTGGGAGAGCTGAAGGAACGTCCACTTTGTTGAAGCCGCCAAGCAAGTAGGTGCAGCTCTCCAAAAACAGGAAGTCCAGTATGCTCAGCTGGTCCAGGACGTACTGCTGAGGCTGGCGCGACCGTATATGATCGCACACCTCCCTCACGAACCCCGAGGAGGCCAGGACGTGGCGATACAGGCTGCTGATGTGTGCGTCGATTTCGGGCTGTGGGTGGTTGACCACGTAGTCCGCGAGGCCGAAGACCTCCGAGATGACTTGGCTGTGCCTGGCAGTGTAGATCTCAACTATCTCCTGCACCTTCGCCTAAGTAGCCCGACCCTTACCTGGTTCTAGATGGTGCTTCCCAGCAGATCCTCCCTGGAGAATTTATAACATATGTAAGCCAAAATTTTTGCCGTAGTTAGTTGGGAGCTGATTAGTGGTGTCCTTACCCGTTTCAAAGCTCAGTAATTTGGTTTTGATTGCTCTTTAGGGCTCTTCAACATTTTTTTGGGACCAAATAAGGCTCGCTTTCCTCTCTATGGCTAGCAGAAGCTGCCTTGCTTCCATGAAGGAAAGCCTACCTTTCATTCCGATCGGCCCGAAGGCACCAACCGATTAATACAGTTCATGCTGATTACCTATATACTTCCGGATAGATTTGTTTTTTTCTCCCTGCTTGTCTACTGGGGATCAATTAATGCCCTGAGCAAAAATCTATGATTATTCATCATGATGAAGATGGAGAAAGCTTTTATTCTCACATTTCTGATCTTATTTTTGTGATTTTGTTGCCTTTGTCATACTCCAAGATCTAACAAAAAAATTAAATATAAAATTTCCGTCGCATAGATCTTTTGAGAGTGAGTCTTAGGCATAACTGAAGGAAAAAAGGCATTTTTACTTATTTTACTTGAAAATAAATGACATCCAAAAGCGCAAAAGTATATATTGAAAATAAAAAATAGTTAGGATTTTAATTCTATCTTTTGAAAGATCAAGGTCTACAATCTTAGTGGGACACTTAGCTTCAATTTTATGAATTTTTACAATTTTTTATGGTTTTTGGAAATAAAAGAATACTGTCTGAAATAGTAGCCTAATTTGAGGGTTTATATTAATCAAAGATATGCCATCAATCAAGCTTGTTAAAGAGGAGGTTTTGCTTGGATAGGACCGAAACTCAGCCTTAAGCTTCGAAGATCTTGTCAAATAGGTTCAAAGAAGTCTAGATATCAAAGACTAAAACTAAAACATAAGGAACCGGATTACCTTCACTCATGATGATGAGGTCTACTTCATCAGAAACGACGCCGACCTCATCAGGGCTACAAGGGCCTTCCCAGACCTCAGAATAACAGTGTGTGATAAGAGCGACTAAATCTACCTGGGCTTCCAAAAATTATACCAAGAGTCAAGAGGATAGTGCTGGCTCCAAGAGAACAAGAACAGTGCTGTTCTGGTCTCTTCAGCACCAGGCAACGCTAATTATCTTGAAGTCGATCAAAGGACCATTAATGAAATCGAGCTGCATGTCCCCCAACGTGAATGGCACTCTGAAGATGCTACAACAAACTTCCTCCTGGGAATTTACCGAAGAGAAGCTGAGAATTATGGGGTTCCTCTCTAAAAGCTGGACAACACCCTTATCAAGCTCGACCGCTGGAGAGCAGATTACGTAAAGAAAAGCTCAAAAAATATCCAGCTGTCCCTTCCTAAACACCTGAAAAACAGAAAAGCCAAAAACAACCAGGTTTCGTATCTCTTCCCCAACTCCAAGAAAATCAATCAGCCACTGGTTGGAGCAGGAGAAAAGGCATTAGCTGTATAGCAATCCCTTCCAGCTGGAGAGAACACAGAAGCTATCAAGCTATCCTTTTGGGATACGCTCTATCGTGGCTTATCTGGGACTGGCAGTACTGACGTGAAGTCACTTTCAAACTTCTTCAGATCTTTCTCCGACTATGATGCTAAGTTTTTGACCACAGTCTTTTAGGCCTATAATAGTTACAAAGATAACCCTGTTTACTTCCCGCCCGAGGACATGGACTCGAGTGTTTTCGAGTTCCCAGATAATGCGGTGGTCGGCATCCTTGGAGACTGGGGGACAGGCCTCCAGGACGCCACTGATATCCTCAACTACTTGGTCGAAAAGGAAAACGCTTCCATCATCCTTCACGACGGAGACGTCTACTACGCCGGCTTCCCCGATGAGTTCAAGAGGATCAACGACCAGGTCAAAGGCGTCCAGACCAAGTTCAAGAGTAAGAATGTCAAGTACTACTGTGTCCCCGGAAACCACGACTAGTACACATGGGGAGGACCTTTCCACGATCACCTCAAGGACAACAACTCAGGTCAAAGGTTTAGTTTTTTCTGTCTGAGGAACACGAGCAAAACTGTCCAGTTCGTCGGACTCAATACTGGACGCAATGACAACGACCCCTCAACCAGCATTCCATTGTTCAAAGACTTCTTTGAGGGAACCTATGTCGACGAAAGGGAACTCTAGTGGGCCCTTGACAAGATCAATAACTTTAAGGGCAAGACTATCCTCATCACCCACCATCCTCTCTTCTCCACCTTCGAAGCCACCATCGGAAAGAAGACCGAAGTCGGATACACCAATCCGAACGTGAACCCCAACTTGGCAAAACAGTTCTTCGAGGTGTTGCCGAAGATCACCTGCTGGATGTGGGGACACGAGCACCGCTTCAGCACCTACAAGGCCAACAGCTTCGCAGTCAACCGCAGCATCCTTATCGGCAACTCCGCCTTCCAAAACAGCCAATCCAACTACTACAAAGTCGAGTTTCTCGCAGGAGACATCACAGAGACCAAATATCATCCGGAAATGGGAGTCTCTTCTACAGATAAGGGGTGGCTCAACCACACTGCTATCGCCCTCAGTAACTTCGACCAAAGAGAGGGATCAGCAATCAAAGCCAGATACGTCTACATGACTGCCTCCTACAAACAGTCTTCCAAACTCGTCAGGATACGCACAGACGAGTACGCAGACCCTGTCCGTCCTCCGATTCAGCTTGCCAGTGACTATAACTTACTTGAAGAGTCCGGCCTATCTCTTCTCATCGATGACAAAGTTTGGCTTGACTCCTCTCCCACGGCCATCAGGCTCCTCAACGCGAACAATTTGACGCAAGCAGGAACAGTTTCTGCTGGCCAACCTATATTTATTAAGTCCTCATTCGAAGATAAATATCTTCTCTTTTAAGGAGGAAAGGTCTCATTCGGAAAACAACCGACGGATAAGAGTAAGTTCACTTGGGTCTTGCAGCTACAGAAGCAGCAAGCAGGAGCTATCAACGTCGGAAGCATCTTTAACTTGGTTCACCAATCAACGAAAGCCGTTATCGGAAGGCAGCTTCAGGACGAACTGCTGGTACTTACAGCAGATTCACCTTCGCGATTCCAGCTCTACAACATACCCAAATGATCCACCCATCCCATCATCATCTCATACATCCTGAACATATTAAATTCATTAAAGGTCATTTTTTTAGGCTTGCTAAGCCAACCATTATTATTTAGTGTTAGTATTGATCCTTTCCGTTTTAGCTTTAGTTATAGCAATAGTAGATCGTATATCATATCGATTTAGAGCCGTAAGCCGAGCCCTTCATCACACTCCTAACATTCTCATTTTACCAGTTTGGGGTTCCCTTTCCAAAACTTCTTGAAACCGATGACCTTTTGTCCACTCGAGAGTTTAGAAATGATGGAAAATGAATCTAAATACTTCTGGTGCTTCACGTAAAACGGCTTTTTCATCATGACTTGTTCAAAGTGGCGAAGAGTTGGAAGGTAGTCCAACGCTTCATCGTTTTTGGAAGTCTTGCCGCCAATCCTCGACGCTGGGAGAGCTGAAGGAACGTCCACTTTGTTGAAGCCGCCAAGCAAGTAGGTGCAGCTCTCCAAAAACAGGAAGTCCAGTATGGTCAGCTGGTCCAGGACGTACTGCTGAGGCTGGCGCGACCGTATATGATCGCACACCTCCCTCACGAACCCCGAGGAGGCCAGGACGTGGCGATACAGGCTGCTGATGTGTGCGTCGATTTCGGGCTGTGGGTGGTTGGCCACGTAGTCCGCGAGGCCGAAGACCTCCGAGATGACTTGGCTGTGCCTGGCAGTGTAGATCTCAACTATCTCCTGCACCTTCGCCTAAGTAGCCCGACCCTTACCTGGTTCTAGATGGTGCTTCCCAGCAGATCCTCCCTGGAGAATTTATAACATATGTAAGTCATAATTGGATAGACATCGTATACCACTTCTCCTTCATGTATTAACGCCGGCAGCTGTGATTTATCAATCTTCATGCCCGTTAGAATCTGAAGAACGTTTTTATCCAGGGTCTTCTTTTGCCTCTCGAACTCATCGATATAAACTTCAACGAACTTCATATCCAAGTAGCAAAGCATATTTCTTATTGGTTGTAGTTGCCCCCTAAGATTGTAGTACACTAGAATGAGAGTGCTATTTTATTCGATGTCCATAGGTACGAAATTATTATTATAGATTCATATATTCTCACCATTCCGGATTTCTGATCAATTTGCATAAAAATATCAATGATGGACCTAGTCATCATGAAAAACTAGGCGGAAAAAGTGGGATTTCGCATATTTGCAAAGAGAACAGTATTATAATTAGTTATCTGGTTCCAAGGAGTTGAGAAAATTTAAATTTTTATTTTTTTGGATTATTGGTTTCGACTATTTTTTCGTGAATGCTTCCTGCATATCTGTGATGATTGATTGTCAAGACTGAAAAATAACCATGAAGATCATACGCTATAGAAACCACGAGGTTTTTATTCATAAATTTCCATTTTTGGATTTGGCAAAGGTTTGGAAAATGTTTATCCCTTTGTTGGAAATAATTCCTGTTTCATAATAAAAATGGAGAAGTCTATGCTCTAGATTGTAAATCTTAATCAAAAATGGATCGATTGTTGTAATGATGAATAAAGAAAATGCTGCTTTGACGATCTTTTTATTATTGAAGGCAGTAAAAATTAACAAATAAAGAATGGACTTTAAAACAGCTTATGAAAATCCTTGTAAAGCTCTTTTCTGCTAGCTATTGCATGAGAAAATAAGCAGCCTATTCAAGAAGTTCTAAGAGCATCAACTGGTACAAATCAAACCAACAAAGTTTAGTCTTTAATCAAAGGTTCCTGAAGGCCTCTTTTTATGCATCAAATAGAAAAAATCTGTATTTTATTGGTGAAAATAATTTTAATTTCGCTATTACCATTATTTAGTATAAATAATGAGTTCAAGAGTGCATTTACCCCCATGTGGCGAGGACGGCTGGACTCCAGAGCAAACCGTAGTCCACCCGCAGAACAACTCCACCGCAAAACAGCAATTCTCCTTTCCCAAAGCGCCACGATTCAATTGCAGGACCTAACTTAGCGATTATACATTCTACGCACTCCCTTCCACCAAGACCAAAATAGCAGCGTCTATCGGACAACAAAAACGTACTCTCTTCGATAATCGCAATAACGATTCACCGGCTCCAGGCAGATATGATTACTTTGTGGACGGAGATTTTTAATATAGGAGCAGAAAAAAAGGAAAAGGATGTTACATGGGACTCGGGCGCAGTGTAAAGATGAGATGAATTAGGAAATCAAGATTAATAACTTTTTAGGATGCGAAAAGGAAGGGCCGAACGCTCTTAAATATAGCAATCCTGAAATGCTGTCAACACTTGAGAAGCATGAATACTCTTTTCCTCGGGAGAAAAAGTTCATGACGCTCAGAAAATTCGATTTCGATTCAGTTGGACCGGGTAGTTACAAAATTGATACCTCTCTGGACGAACAGAAGCAAATTTTGTCTTCGCAAGTCAAATCTCTTTGCCCCAAAATTCAAGAAGTGAAAGTGGAGAACAGGAAGAAAAGGATATCAACTTAGCCGCCCTTATGTACTTTTTCAATCATATAGATTGCCCGCAAGTGACTGCGAAGGGAGAGCTGCTCAAGTTCAATAATAACAAAGGGATAAAAATCGGAAACAGTAGAAGGAGCACTTTAGTTAAGCCGTAGATAATTCCAGGGCCAGGCCAGTAGTAATCATTTCATGACTTAGCAAAATATTTTCAGAGTTTCCATCAAGGAAAAAATGATATTTCTTCGAGACATATGCAAGATAATGATGATAGTATGAAAATAGTAATCATATCAAATCTATGCCATCCTTAGCTCCTTCGCCTCCTTCACTTCTTTTACTTACTTCACATCATTTACGTTTTTTTCCGCTTTCTTATCATTAGATTTCCACCATTTTCTTAATGTCCATAGGCTCAGTTTAGCAGCTAGGGTATAGATTATGAGAATGATGAAGATATAAGTGACAATAAGATTGAAATCCAGCTTTTTTATCTGTTTGAAAATGATGTGGACGAATTTGAATATGAACAAGATATATGGAATCACTGTGAATTCCATCTCTAGGCATTTCATTACGCTCTCATGACGGCTTAAGCTTTCGGGTTTTAAGCAAAGATCCTAAAACAGCTTAATGCGAATTTCTTTGATTTAGTTCAGTTGGCCTCCAAAAGATAGGAAGGTAAGATTTTGAAGGTAATCAATAAATGAAGTAAATGCAAGAGCCTTCAGAATGGTCATATAGAGATGGGTATCCACTCTTTCCTCCATAGTCAGGATAAAGATAACACTGAAAGTAATCTTGTGGAACCTATCCTTGGCATCGAAGAAAAGGTTGCTTTTGTATTTTTTCTTTTCGAATTTTTTGAAAACAGAAGTCTTGAGCTTTCCTATGCTCATGCTAAAGAGAAAGAGAAAGCGACTGTTCGTGGATGAGTTGAGGATGATCACAAATAGGATGAAATCGATGTAGATGATGAAGAAGTGAACTATGGTGTATAAGAAGCACAAGATTAGCTCCAGGAGTATTTCTTTTGGCTTGGTCTCTGAGTTTATGATGATTCTTGGCAACTTTCCGAGGTAAGTTCTGCCAGTAGTGGTCAGCATGATTTCAAAGATCATAATTGAAAGCCCCACGCTGTACAGCTTCACCGTATTTTGCCCCCTGAAGAAGTGATACAGCGCTGATACGTCGAAAATCTCGAAATCTTGGATGATGAGGGTGTATCCTGCGATGACCAAACAGGCGAACAACGATGTTCTTTTGATTTTGTCTGCTCCGAAGATTGGTAGGACGATGTTAAGAATGGAAGCGATGAGGTCCCAGGCAAAGAGGACGATTGTTTCGCAGGCAGTGTTGAAGGCATACATGGCGTAGAGCCAGTAGACTGCTTCAATTCGGAAAAGGATCATGCCGAATCCGCGGATGGTATGCTTGAGTTCGACTTTGAGCAGCTGTGCCTGTTGTTCGCCCTCCTCCATCTTCTCCATCAGGTCAGGACGAGAGGTGATCCCTTCCTCGAAGTTGTTGCCTTTGAAGGACTCGACTATCATTGTCTTGTGCTTATTCATTCGCACGTAAGAATAGTTTAATATTAGAATAGGTTGGATTGTATATTTATCATTTATTCATATTATTCCGATTGCTTCTTTTTGAATCTAATAATGATATGTTTGCTGACAATCAAATTTCCTTGATGTCATTGCTCGCCTTCTCCTCCTTCCTCTCCATCTTCTCCTTCTTCTCAGCCAGGATCACCCAATCGTACTGGTAGTCATACTTGTACCCATTCCGCTGGAACAGATCCTTGAACATGTTCTTCATCACCGAGTACTGTGGCCTCTCGTCGAAACGCAGGTTGCGGCATTGACTGAGGTACTTGGTGAACTCGACGGGATAGCCCTTGCACAAAACTTCGATGGAAGTGGTCAGCTTCTTTTCCTTGATGCGCTCGTACTTGTCTCGTTTGTTGTTGGCCTTAAGTCCCTGCCATGGCAGCATACCGCGCAGGAAGTACATCACCACGTAGCCGATGCTCTCCATGTCGTCTCTGCAGGCTCAGTAAAAAAATGATTACCTTGTTCGATTCCCAGATGGGTGTTAATGGAGGCATAACGGGCGGTTCCAGTGAGGTTTTTGCCTTCTCTGTAGGGGATATGCTTGCCATCCCTTTGGATGTAGCGCTTGGCCAGTCCGAAATCGAGGATGAAGATCTTGTGGGAGGTCTTATTGAGTCCCACGCAGAAGTTATCTGGCTTGATGTCGCGGTGGATGAAGTGACGGTTGTGGATGTATTCGATCCTGGAGATCATCTGGTCGATCAGCATCAGCACCGTCTTGAGGGAGAACTTACGCAGGGTCTGGTTGAAGAGCGACTCGAGAGAGGGCCCCATGAGATCCATGACCAGCACGTTGAAATCACCTACATCTCACCGTACTTACCCTCGGTGGAACAGTAGTAGACGTTGGGGATGCCCTTGTCGATGACCGTGGAATCGTTGTGGAGGTAATTGTAGAGTTTGCACTCGTAGATGAGTTGGGGGTGTTCGGTGTTGACAGGCTCGACCTTGACTGCTACTTCGAGGTTGGTCTTCGTGTTGATGGCCTGGTAGATCTCTCCGAAAGCTCCCTCGTCGATCTTCCGGATGATCTTGAAGTTCTTCCCCACTTTCTCAAGCATCTGCGGCATCGCAAATTATTACGATTCAAATCAATAACCACCATTCGCTTATACCCCTACACCCAATCCCCCAACACTCTTTATTACTGACAAACTATTGAGCCTGTATGCTATATGGAACCCGTCGAGAAAAAAGAGCAGCTTGGTGGATGATGTTTGGAAAATTAACTTTTCTGATGGGTTTTACGATGGATGAAACAGTAAAACTATACAAGATACAATATTATCAGTAAATATCGCTTTCTATGTTCTTTACCGTCTGTGCGAGCTCCTTAATCACTGAAGGAGCAGTCAATCCTCGGCCTTCCTTCTCGAATGCCGCCCTGGTGGCAATCCTTACGATCCTGGAAGCTAAAGCCGGCCCATATTCGAAGTCCCAGAGTGCGCATACCGATGCCGTGCCTGCTAGGATATCCCCCATGCCTCCGCATCTCTTCTTGCCGCCCTCCGTGCGAACGATGAACGATCGATCTTTTCCAAGAATGATGTCGCTGGGTCCTTTGATCATCAGTTTGAAGTGCGGGAAGGCGTGCTTGCATGAAATTTATGTGATTTACTCTCTGGAATCTGAGCTTTTCAGGATTTCGTCAAGGTCTATCTTGTAGACTTTCTGGAGGATGGCGAGCTACCTGTAGTTAGGTGTGAGGATGGTACGGAAGCGGGCAAGCTCATCGAAGAGGTGCGGATAGTGGCAGAGGTAGTAGATGCCGTCGGCATCGAATATTACCACTGCATTATCTGGCAGATTTTTGATCAGTAAAGGCAGGAACTCCTGCATGTAGCGATCGCGTCCCAGACCCGGACCGATGATCCAGCTATGTATCGCCTTCTCCCAGCCCTTCAGCTTCGTGGCCCATTCCTCAGTCATCAACTCCACTTCCTTAGCTGGAAACTTGGCTTCCTCTTCGGAGACAAACACAGGATGCACGATGATCTCAGGGGAGTAGGACTTGATGGCCGGGGAGCTGAACTTCGAGCAGAAGATGTGTGAGAGGTCTCCGCCTACTCGCAGTGCTGAGATGGCTGAATAGAACGGTGCTCCTGTGAATTCAAACGATCCTCCAACGACTGCGATTCTGCCGTTTTCTCCTTTTTTGGAGCGGTTGCCGAGGTCGGGGAAGGCGCTCTTGAGGCGTTTCAGGAGCTGCAGGGTGGTGCTGGATGCAGACATCGATTATCTGAATTATTATTAATCGATATTAGCAACGCTGTTAGCAACCGCCATGGACGAACCCTTCGATCATCGTGCGCGATGCCTGCAGCTGGAGGCCGAGAACGAGTTCCTCCGATCAGAACTTTAGGAGTTTCAATTCAGAGAGAAAAACCTGAGAAAAGAACTTGAGATCATGACACAGGTAACTTAGGAAAGACCGCAACAGAAAAGACCCCAACGCTAGGAATCGCTTGAACAGGAAGTAGAGCAATTGAAATCGCAAGTCCTTGCACTCTATGCTGAGAAGCAGCAACTGGAGGCCAGCAACCGCAACTACCAGGAAAAGGTCAACGACCTCAAGTATAACAATGCTGAACTTAAAAATCTAAATGACCGCACTACTCAATTGCACCTCAAAGAGATAGAAATGATGAAGAAAGAAGCGGCCCAAAGCGATAACAATAGCCAAGTTCAGGAAAGGGAAAAAAGACACATTAAAGAAAAGGAAAGTTTGGAGAAAAAACTGTAAAGTTGTGCGGAAATTGCCAAGGAAATGGAGAATTATTATGTGGGAGAAATCAAGAAATTAAAATAAACGATAAGGGTGAAGGATTAGGATATCAGGAGCCTCACAAGAGAGCTATAAGGCACCCGCACCCAACGCATGAGCCAAGGATAATCTGTAAAGCAGTGCAACTAGAAATGGGAAAAGGCTTGTGGGGAAATGCGGGAAGAATACGAGCAATAGATCAAAGAGCTGAGGAATAAGGTAAAATTTCTCATAAACAAGCTAGAGTCAATGCAATAGCCAAGCAACGAAAAACAATCACTTGGTGGATAGTTGATTCAAAGTAAGATGGTGCAGTCCAATGCCAGCATCGATTCATTCAGGTTCACCCCAAACTCATCAGTATCCTCTAGCAAATAACCAGCTCAATCCACTCGCCGCAATACCTCGGGAATCAAAGCAAGTCAAGTGCTGACGCAGAAGATGGGAAAAAGCTACGGTCCTCTCGCCGAAAGGAATAACTATTGATCATTATTAATCCCTTACTTTTTTAGTGCAATCATAACATAGAACATATAAGCATATACAATAACAGGTAGTCTTTCATCGGTATTTTTTTAGGATGACTGATTTTGTGGGACTTTGGTCATTTATATGGTATTTTTGCTTGAGATATAGGATTTAATCGTTAATTTTGGCCCAATTCCAGTTGGTTTCGGGATTTTTGGCTTCTAATTTGCTCTCGAGGCATGTAGATATATACTTTGGATCATATAGTCTTAATATTCTCTGTTGGTACTAGATGAAACGATCTAGCTCATCCGTTGAGCATCTCTTTGCATGCTATAGGCACCTTTGGGCATAAGAGAACATTGCATTTTCCTAAAAACTAGCAGCTACTTCGCTATACACCTCGGCGACGTTTTCCTTCTTAAGTGTAGGCTAAAGCAAGGTCAGCAAACGCATCACTTCCTCGTTGAGGCTGAGATGAAGATTGAGAACTAAAGCATTCTTGTATTCTTTTAGTCTTTACAATAACTTTGCTAATTTGTTAATGATCTTTATCTTCCTACTCAGGTCAGATCCTTTATAAAACTTAAGTAATTTCTGAATACATGATGTAATTTCTTGATTTGATACTGGCTCGTTATTAGTTATGACGAAAAAGTTGATTTAATCTTTCTTTTGAGCAATTTTAGATAGGATAGCACCTTAAAATTTCGCTTTGTCTCTGTATGATTTTTCTCCTAACTTTTCAATATTCTCGAAGTTTCTCATGAGTTCTTTTTATAGAGCTTCATACTAACTGCTATTAAACCCTCTAAAGAGAGAGGAAATATCGGTATTGGCAACAGAATCGACCAATCTTTCAAACAGTTATGCGAATTTTTAAGAAAATGTCTTGAAGTTCCAGAACTGCATGTAGATATGCCCAATAAGGATGCCATCCTCGTCAAGTTGTTTAACTATAAAATCTTTCTATATCAGTATATTCCCAATAAAGAAATATTCGGAAATCCTTCTCACCAAATATAGATAGAACTACATTACCTTATTATACAGGTCAGATTCTCCGAAAATTAATTTGATTATTTGGAGCAGTTTACTTGAATAGCTATCAGCTATCAATTTACAAAAATCTTCCTTTCTCTTGATATTCGACCGATCATTCGAAGCTACTTCAGCCTTAAAATCAAACCTCTCCTCCGAGATGTATTGAATTAGATTCAGTATCTTGCTGCTTTATAAGAAAAACTCCTCATTAAAGGCTATTGGCACAAGGGTTCGCTTTTATGCTGTTTCAACGCTGTTCTTGCTTAGAAACTCTTTGAATGCCACGAGGAGATAGCCGTGACAGGACTTGCATGATTTCGTTTCGACCATCTAGTTAAGTAGCTTAAACAGGGTCTAAATGAATAATTCTTTAGCTTCTTTAACCCCATCTTATATCCTTTTGATGATGTTTTTCAACTTTTCGTAGAATTCTTTGTTCTTGACGTGGTCACCCTCCTTAAAAATGTTGAGAGAGTAATAGTCATGCTCCTGAAGCTTCAGGAATTCAGCTTGCTAGTTGTTGCATATCTCCTTCATCCTTTGGCCGAGGGCAGTGTAGGGCATTTCATGCTTCTCCTACCCGTGGTCTCCTTTTCGGTAGGCTGGCCTTTCGATCACGTGGATCTTGTTATCAGTGATGCCGCCATAGTACTAAAGAAGCCCTGGGATTTTGGATCGTGTGACAGCATCTCTGAAGCAAAAGCAGGCTGCTGTTTGATTCTCCCTTGCATTCTCAAGGCGGTTGATGATGATGTTGACGCAGCTGCTGCAGTTGGGGAACATGGTGCGGAAGCTGCTCAGCATGTGGAGTTCCTTATCGTTGAGTTAGAACCTGCCGTTCTTGTACTGGAGAGTGACGACCAGCAGGAAGCGCACTTCTTTCAGGTTGGCGGCCATGGTGCGGATGTAATGGAAGTTGATGAGCTCCCGGAAGCGGGAACTGTCTGCGTGGCCAGGCATATCCACGATTGCCCACTTGTTGTAGTCCTTCTTGCTGTGGTAGAAGTTGGGCTTTTCGGTGACTGACTGGTGTGTGTTTCTGACCACTCCTTCCAGGTTTTTGTCGGTGGGGTTGATGTAGGTGAGTTCGCCTTCGTCGTAGACTACTTTCATGGCTGCTCCGGACATGGCGAGGGCGAGGGTGGATTTGCCGGCGCGGGTGTTGCCGATGAAGATGACTCCCTTTTAGTCCTGGGGCAGGCCTTCGGCCAGTTGGAAGCGGTAGGCGAAGTCTTAGTAGGTTTAGGGTTTGTGCTTATTGATATTTTTGTCGGACATCACTTATTTATACTTATAATTAGAACATCTACAAGAATGGCATTCTTGAGTTTAAACTGAAAATCAAGGATAGGGTAATATCCCGTTTAATTCTCATTTTAAGTCTAGCTTAGCCAACAATCCATTTCAAAGCAGAAATAAAAGTCGGCACTGTTTGGGTTATTTATTACTAAATTACACGGGCATGAGCGGCATCTACCAATAACTATGCAACCTATTCATCAAACCCGCCCGCCAAAACTACTCCGACCACGACCTGGGTACGCCTCCAATCATTCAGGCCCTATCGCCTTGGGTCCGCATGGAGTCCGATAGAACTTCACCCTTATCTCCCAGCAGGGTCACGAGCTAAAGGCTTCCTTCTTTCGTACGAGAAACAGATCCACGGACACTTGCGTTCTCTACCTCCACAGCTTCAACGGCTCGAGACTTTAGTGTACACCTGATGTGATTCAGCGCTGAGATACGCATCGGAAGTATTGCAAGCGGGTTTTCACTTTTGTTCCTTCGACTTCGCAGGATGCGGTAACTCGGGCGGAGAGTACGTATCGTTGGGTTGCAACTAGCGGTGGGATGTTCTGAAGGTGATTTAGCAGGTAAAGTTGAGATTCGGAGTGACCCACTTCTTCATCTGGGGACGGTCGATGGGGGCGGTCGCGGCTGTCAAGTTCTACCAACTGCTGAGCGAGGAGCAGAGCGCAGGCAGGCATCAGGAGATAACTATATTGGGATTGGTATTGGACAGCGCCTTCATCAGTTTGAAAAGGATGGTGGTGGAGGTGGCTCAGAGCAGGATTTCCATCCCAGGGTTGCTGGTGAAGGCGGTGTTTATGATGGTGAGTTCCTCGATCGAGGAAAGGGCCGGTTTCAAGGTGGAGCAACTTTAGCTGGCATCGGATGTGGAGAGTATTAGGTGCAGTACTCTGCTTTTAGCTTCCAAGGAGGATTCCTTCGTCAACTACACGCACTCATAAGAAATATTCTCGAGATTGAAGTTGCACGACAACAAAGAGATCGAATACACCCGAGGTTAGCACTACGAAAGCAGAGACGTCAAGACGCTGGCCAGCATCTACTCCTTCTTCCAGAAGAAACACAAGAAGTATATTGAGCTCGTGCAGAGAATGGTATGTCTCACCAATAGTCGCATTAACGGTCAGAATCAGCATATCCAAGATTTTTCACTTGAGAAACATACAAAATCATTAAGAAAATATGAACCCAAACAAATCCCTCTAGAGAAACGACCATAGCAACTCAAAATGATCCATTAGAATGATAAAAAATTGCATCAAGGGGCTTCCAAAATCGTCCTCTTCCGCTCCATAGTATAGCAAAAGGAAACCAAATGCCAATAATCGACAGAGTTTCGCACCATTGGCTCAGACAAAAAGATCCCTCTTAAAAATTCAGAAATGGTTGACAGGCAATACCAAACCTAGAAGAAGATCGAAGAGTCACATATAAAACTAGGAGCTGCGTGCAAGCAATAAAAACACAAAAACGGGTTGAGAAATAAGAGCAAGCCGAACTTTGTATGCAAGATATAGTAACTATGCAACAGCCATCGCATTGAGGATGGGATATAAAAAGAATTGAGCAAGAGCACATAGCGCACCCAATAGCAAATAGACTCCCAGGAAAACCATTGCAACATCATTGCTGATAAGCTTAAGAAGAAGGCCAGAAACCAACGTTAACGCATCATTGAGTTTAAGGATAGAAACGATATTGATGAGTTCCCCTTGAGGGTGACCTAGAGCCAGCAATTCAAGATGATAGAGGTCCAGACCAGCCAAGAGGGCATTAAGATTAGGCCCAAGGTTAACTTCACCATTGGTCTGCAGCCGACCACTCCTGTCAGCATTAACTAATGCGAAAGATCAACGAAGAAGTTGTCGATGACTGCTCAGCAGTACAAAAATAGCCAAATTAAAACTAAGGGTATAGTCACTCTCAGTCCTAATATTCGCAGGCGCGGAGAGAAGGGAAGTTGCACCGACCTCAAGGCCAGAATAGGAGAGGAACTGAAGGGAAGTGAACAGACCAAATCGATGAATAACCTGATCACGTTAGGAGGCAGTGACCCCCTCAACTGCAGGAACATCAACTCCATCCTCAACATCAACGTTAGGAAGTAATCATGATTATTTTAATTTTCTATCCAACCTATCGGGCTGTATGATCTGCTCAGAGTTTAGTGATGCTATTGGGTTCGACGTATGTCAATATCTGGGTTAGTGGGTTCAAGCTATATTTCTGTTAATAATAAGCTGAGATGTCCCAAAGCGACACCCACTCCGTCCGTTTCTCCTCAGCGCCGCGCATCCGCGACAACGTCTCCATGCACACCACGCACTCCTACATCCAGGCGCACCGCTTCGTCACCCCCCGCTCCACCCGCGCCATCACCGAACCCACCCACCCCATCGACCCCTCCATCATCAGCATCATCAGCTCCCGCTCCCCCAACTCCAACAGGATCCACAAATTGCTCCGCATCAAACCCACCACCTAAAGGAAAGTCTCAGCCAAGGCGCACGCAGAGATATTCGATCGGGCCTACTACCGCGAGCGGCAGAGGGTGATCACCGAGGTGGAGTAGTAGGCAAGTCGGAAACAGCAGCTTCGGCACAAGTTGGGCCTGACTCGTAAGCCAAAGCCCTGTTTTTACCAATTCGACCGTGCGAATCTGAGTTACATGGCGAGTAAGATCGAAGCCCAGCCGTCAGTGGGCAGATATCGGAGCAAATTGCACCCCGTGTGCAGGCTTTACGACTAATAGTCGCAGCGGGTGTCGATGCAGCCGTGCAGCCTGTAGAACCCCTTCGATTGACGCAATTGATTTATTATAATTAATTAGCATGCTTTTCAAATCCCTTCTGAGAGTGGCTCCCATGGCCCTCGCCGCGCTCTCCCCGCACCTCCTCTGCAAGGAGCAGCCAAAAACCAAGTCTTCATGTGGGGGAACGGTGTCTACCAGGCCCGTCCTGACGCTCTTCTCCAGTTCCAGAACTTCACGCCCAAGCGCATCACTAACTTGCCCGACGGACTCGTGCAGTTGGAGCTGGGAGAGTACTACGAGGCGGGCATCGACTCGGAGGGCAGCCTCTTCGTCTGGAATACGCAAAAGACCGATGCCAACCTGGAGATAGGGGACACCAAGGACTCATAACGCAAAAATATTCAGAAATTGGCGAAGGGAATCAAAGAGGTCAGATTCACCACCGGATATATATGGACTCTCACGCATAAAAATTAGGTCGTCCAGTACCCCATCGTCAAGGAGTTCAACGAGGATAAGGAAGTCGTCAAAGTCACCCTCGGAAAAGCAAGAAATGTCGATCCGCTCAAAGGATCAAAACAAATTTGCGCTGGATGTACTCACCACATGATGCAGATGATCACCTGCTGGCTCTATCCTAAAAGGGAGAGGTTTGGGCGATGGGAGACGATACCTATGGACAGTGCGCCAACGATAGCGACCAAAGACCCACCTTCCCTCCCTTCGCAGAGCGGAGAGTAAGCTACCCCATCAAAGTGGTATTCCTCATTTCACTCAGCCTAACCTGCGCAATATTAGAAAAATCGCAGCTGGCGGCCAGCACTGCCTAGCTCTCGACTAATCTGGCACTCTGTTCGGCTGGGGTAGCAACTCCCACATGCAGTTGTCGCACTAGTAGTAGTTTTCGCAGATGAACACCCCGCTAATTTGCTCCTTCAAGCCCATCAAGATCAGCAAGGGCCTCGACGACAACGAGATCATCGACATCAAGGCGGGCGGAGAGTTTTCAGTAGTGGTATCGCGAAGCCGTCTCAGCGATTCCTTTGAGGTCCACACCTTCGGCTGTAACTTGAAGGGTCAGTTGGGCATCGGCGAGATCCGGCACGTGCGTAACGTGACTAAGGTGGAGGCGCTGTCCAATTTCACGCTGAAGCGGAACGGCAAGCAGGAGAAGGTGCAGGTGAAGCAGCTGGCCTGCGGGAACACCCACTGCATCGCCCTGCTCAACATCGGCTACATCATGGAGTGGGGCGACAACGAGCACGGACAGATGGGCAACAAGAAGCGCTCGCCCGCCTACTCACCCATCATCGTCAGGGAATTCTCCGAAAAAGATATTCTCGGCGTGTTCGCTGGGCACAATGCCTCAGGAGTCATCCTCAGGGAAGAACCCCCAAAGAAAGCATGATTACTTATATTTATGTCGAATGTTCCTTATGAGCCTGGAGAAAATATTATGCGGAATAATCCATGAAAGATATAAGTAAATTTGACATCAAAAAATAAATTATTTGAAAATTTAAATTGGCTGTGACTTGACTAAGGAAGCACTTTTAAGATATGTTATATTTGGATAATCTTGGAAGAGGCCCTGAAGGAGAGGAATTATAAGAAGTGCAATCGGCAACAAACCAGATAAATGGGTGATTATTGAAGTTATCCTTCTTCTAATGTATTCCTATTTTGTTGCTATCCACGCATATCTATAATCTTGAATTGCCAAAGCACATCCATATATTATCAGTTTATTTTGCACAATAAAATTGAGCATCACAATGTCCACACACCCAACCCCCGAAAAACATATACAGATACCACTCTCACACCATCACCATGCGTCGTCTCCCAGAACCAATCTATAAGTACCCCCCTCGGCATCTAGACCTCCCTCCCCAGCATCAATCCCTAAACCTAGCGAAAGGAAATGAACGAGCGCACCCTCAAAAAGCTAATCGATATAAACCGCTAGTATCTGTCAGACAAGGGTATGTGGCAACTTATCCAGTGAAAGTGGCCGACGTTCGCAAGCCATCGAGATACGCATACAAGCTTCCCTCCAAGACTGGCCACAGCGAGTACAGCAGAATTTTCGCACGCTCCCTCCCCGCCAACGACCTATCGGAAACCACTCCTAATCGCAGCAAGGTCGCAAACAACCTCAAATTGCCCAACAAGGGCATCACCAACTACCAATCCACCTACAACGTACCCTACATATGATCCAGATGGAGTTTTCTCAGCGAAAGCAATAGCAATTGTTGAAGCGTTTGCAGGCATAGCGTCCACAGAAGTATGAGCGAAAATAAGGGCCATTTTTCACTGAAACAAGTTACCACCATGACTTCCACCCGCATGGCAATTCTCCACTGTCTTAGGAGGTAAAACCTGGAGACCACATCACCACAGGCGGGAAATTCAACGATGCAACCACCTACAACCAGCACTACCACCCCGCGTCCTCCTCGCCACCACCCTGCCCAATCGTCCACAAAGAGTAATCCCCTTATCATTTAGCCACTCCATCTTCGTCAAGATCGGCAAACCCAAACAGTCCAGCTACCAGATGTCCTACCTTTCGCTGAGCAAACCGAGAGTGGAGGAGAGCTGCAAGCCAGTGAGCAAGATGATCCCCGTTATGGCGAAGATAAAGTATCGCACAGAGTACACTGACAAGTACGTGGAGCAGCCGACCGCCGAGAGGGGTGATTTCCAGTGCCTGAACAGTGACTAGCTGAAGAACTACGTGCTTAACATCCTCAACCATTGATCTTCTATCCCATCTCACCTCTAAACCTCCATCCATATTTTAAGTAATAACTCAATAAATATCATCTTTTGAAAGTAGGCCTTCACTGTCTCAGCCTGAGCGAAGTGTACCTGTTTCTCACCTTTTCCTCCACTTCGTAGTAGTTGGCCATGCTTATACTGAACCCTTCTGGGACGAATTCTTCAGTGCTGCTGTACCTCTAAGTGAAATCCTCCCATCCTTTCTCCAGCACAAGCTAATCCATTTCGACCAGAGTCTCCAGGAGGTATGCCAATTCGCACAGCAGGTACCTTTCCTTCACTAGTAGCACCTTGCTGGTCTCAAGTTCCTTCATCTTTGCGTAAAACTCGAGGAAGTGTCTGCGCCAACTGATGCTTTCCCCCTTGGCCTCTCCGCTCCTGAGGGCGGCTTCGTACTTGAGTTGGTATCGTTTGATGACAAAGAAGTACATGTTCCACCGTTCGCTGCCCACGAACTCCTCCCAGAAGATGCTGTTGAGGCCGAACAGGTTGTTCTTGCTGTTTAGGCTCTCCAGGTGCATTTAGAAGTTGCGCTTGAAGTCGTTGAGCACAGTGGCGTTCAGCTTGGCCAGCTAGAGCTTGGTCTCGCTGTCGAGCACCTCCTGGCCTGCTTGGGTTACCTTCTCGGCGATCTTGAAGAGGAGCCGGAAGTAGTTGATCAAACTCACGATCTTCTATATGCCGCTCTTAGTCCTGTTCTCCTCCTGCCTTGCAGCGTCGGCCTTGCTTGGGTTGTTGTTGAGGGAGGGGAGGGTGGAAAGGGAGATGGAAACTGAGGCATGGTTGGATTGCAGGTTTTCCTTGTTTTAGTAGGAAAAGTTCTCCTTGTTTTCGGAGCTGTCCCTGGGGTGCTTGTTGTTGTGGTTGGCGCAGGTGGAGGCGGAGTGGTCCTTGGGGGCGGATTCGTCCTTCTTGAGGGGCATGGTGATGTTGATGGCGGGGACTGAGCGGTTGAGGATGGGCTGGCGGGGGAGGGAGGCGGAGGGGGGCAGGTTGAGCTGGCTGCCCTTCTTGGGGTGGCACAGCTTCAGCTTCTGCATCGAGCTTATCGACCGCCGGTTGTCGAGCAGCGCCGGCTTCTAGAAGTAGTCCTTGCTCTTGTTGTGAGTCACGCCCTCGTTGGGAAGGGAAATCCTCATCTCCTTCTCCTCCTGTTCGGTCTTCGCCCACTTTTATCCACTCTTCTGCTTCTCGGGAGAAAGATTGGCTTCCTTTTTCAGCTGTTTCTGGATCCAGGGATGCCTGTGCATTTATCTCAGACTAAACCTTCGGAAAGAGTCAGTGTGGAGACAGCCAAAGATGAAGTTCTTGAGTTACTCCGAGATGGGTTTGCTATCAGGGAACACCAGGAGGCCCTTCTCTATCTCCACTCTCAGCTCGTGCTCTGTTTTTCCCCTGAAGGGCACCGATCCGAAGAGCATTTAGTAGAGGGTGATGCCCATCGCCCACACGTCGGTCTTCTCGTTGTAGACGTTGGCAGAGAGGCTCTCCTTGGGCATGTAGATGGGCGTTCCCACGTTGTAGTTGTCGCGCTCCACCAGGCTCCTCCGCTTGCTGAACCCGAAGTCGGCGATTTTGAGGGCCCCCTCGGCGGTGACGAAGATGTTGGCGGGCTTGAGGTCGCGGTGAATGAAGCCGGCAGCGTGGAAGTGCTCATACCCCTGGAAGACCTGCAGGAAGAGCCCTGCCGCCTCCTCCTCAGAGAAGCTGCCCTTCTCCTTGATTAGTCGCGACAGATCTCCCCCGGAGCAGTACTCGGTTATGATGTAGCAATTATTCACCGTGAAGAAGGAGTTCTAGTAGCGAAGCAGACTCGGATGGCGGGTCTCCTTGAAGCACTCTATCTAGGTCTGCAGCATCGACTTGGATGTCTGGTCCCGCAGCGACTTCAGCTCGATCACCTTTATCGCCACTTACGCTCCTGCATTAAAAGGGCAGTACCTGTGAGGTCGTTGATCCCCTTGTAGACCACCGAGGAGTAACCTTTGCCGATGCGGTCAGTTAGCAGAAATGAGTAGTTTTGGATCTTCTTGCGCACTTCGGTGGGGACTCTGGATGAGCGAGGAGTTACTGTGCGAGTTGCTTGTCGTGTTGCGTGATGAATTGGTGTGGGTTTTCCTGGCGAGGGATGAACATCGTTATAATTCAAATATACCAACGCTGCTTAGCTTCGGTAATGAGCGCAGTATAACCCAAAATATCCACAATCTTTGGATTAGTTAGGGACTGGGTGAGGCTGGATGATTATATGGGGGTGGCAGGCATGAGTTGATAATTATTATTATGTCGATCGAGCGACCCTCCCAACAGGAGATCCAGAGATTCCTCATTAGTAACTGTGAGGGTATTCAGTTCAGGACGGCAAGAGGCACACTGGCAACTGGCATGGCGCCATCCCCCACGTACTCGCTATCAGCGCCGCCACTTCTCTCTTCGCCTACACTCTATACAAATCAATGACTCCAACAGGCAGTACCTCTTCCTCCACCTAGTTGTCCCTCGCATCCTCTACGAAAAGAGCCTTTCACTTCCCCATCGCCACCTCAGGCACTTCCTGCCAGCCATCGTCGGAATCGGATCAGTATACCATCGGCAATGCAGCTCTACGCATGGGACTACTATCACGGAGTCTGGACCAGCAAGAAATGATGATCCACCAACCAGCTAATCATCTATCCATACCATCACTCACCTGTATGCATTAATCCCGAATAATACCTTTTTCCCTCTCTCTAATCAGCTCTATGATAGGCTTGATAGAATCAATCAGAAGTGGTAGGATCAGCAGCAGGTAGAGTGGGTGCGGTTACCTTCTCTGATGGCTGTTGAACTTAGGTCGATTTTCTTCAGAATTTCCTTCTTCCCCGAAGTATTGCACATCTCCTAAACGATGTTATTCGTGATCAAAGACAGGCATTATTGCACGTTCTCGCCGGTTTTGCTGCTAACCTAGAAAAACACCATATCTTTCTAATTGGCGTACTGCGCTGCATATTCAGTTGGGACTGTTTGCTTATCTCTCTCATCAGTTTTATTGCCTATATTATCGATGGAATACCGATCAAAACTTTAAGAACACCATAGCCTGCATAGCTTTCCACTTCTTCATCCAATGCTCGCGAATGCTTTCAAAGGTTTCCTCATTGGTGATATCATAGACGAGTATAACAGCATCGGCTTCTGTATAGTGAGTGGGTTACTTTTATAGTAATTACTTGGGACTGTATTGAATCTTTCCTGGCTGGAGGTATCCCAGATCTGCAGTCTGACGTTTTTATCGCAGCATTGAACATTTTTAATCCTGAAATCAATCCCAACGTATTCTAAATGATCGATGTGCGTGTCCTCTACGAAGCGGTGGATGAGTGAGCTCTTACCCACGGTGTAGTCCCCCACCAGGATATACCTCAATAACAGGTCGTAGTTGCGCGTACGGTGACTCATGTTGCGTCGTAAAAAGAACTATAAGCCAAATTATGACTAGTTTATATACCAATCCAAGAATATATTACACCAAACGTAGGCTCCCGCCCAAGTAATACACCCGGAACCGTCAGATTGGAAGGAAATGTCATTTATGATATTTTTGCAATTATTTTGTTATATTATATGAATACCCTTACGTAGAAGCTTGATTTTTAATGGTAATTTTTGATATGCGTTTTTTAGCTATGGATTTCTAAGATCTCCTCATATCATGCCGAGTTCCCCAAGCGCACCTCAAATATGTTTAACAATCGTATTTTTGCGTATAGATTGATGGGATCACGAATGATTCAGACGGTGACTGACTTGGCCAGGTTGCGGGGTGGTCTGGGTCGATCCCGTGCTCTCCCCTCAGGGGGCAGAGCTTCTCCACCAGCAGTTGGATGGGGACTATGGCGAGCAGATGAGAGATGTGGGGCACGTGGGGGATGGTGAGGATGAAGTGGTACTTCCTCGTCGGCAGCGCCTTCTTCTCGCCCTCGGGCAGCTTCTCGTTCTCCTTTTAGATCTTCTCCACCTCCCGCCGGTGCTGCTCCTCGATGTCCTCCTCGCAGTCGGTGATGATGATGACGAAGGCGTTGCGTGAGTGCATCTGGTCGAGGGCGTTCATCATCACAGTGAAGGTCTCCCCGCGCAGGACGAACAGGATAACTGCTGTCTCCAACTTCCTGTCGCTCTCGATGAGGGCGATAGGACCGTGCTTCATCTCGCATGCTCCTAAGGCCTCAGCGTGGATGTAGTTAAGTTCCTTGATCTTCAAGGCAGCCTCCCTCGCGATGGCCATGGATTCACGCTTGCCCAGTAAGTACAGTGACTCTTTATTCCTGAGTAATTGAGCCAATTCAATGCATTTGGTCTCATTGGTATCGATTATTTCCTGCACCCTCTTGGGAGCTTAGGGGAGGCTGGCCCTGATCTCTTCGATCTATGCCATTTTGGCGGTCTTTTTCTGCTCGGCCACTTCGGTGGCGAACCTGATGAGGTTGAGCACCTGGTGGAAGAAGCTCTTGGTGGCAGCCACGCACACCTCCCTGCCCACCTTGATGTAGATGGGGTAGTCGACCTTCCTCGCCAGGGTAGACCCCTCCACGTTGATGATGCCGATGGTCTTTACGCTCTCCCTGTGCTTGCAATCGCCCACGATGCTTATTAGATCCTTGGTCTCGCCCGATTGACTGATCAGCACAACTGTTTCGTTCTCTGTGATATCCGATGCCTCCATCTCCACGGGGTCCACCAAGTTAACTTTGCGGAAACAGCGCAGTTTCTTGAAGAAATACTCACTTGCCAGGGCAGCATAGTAGCTGGAGCCACATGCGATCATGGTGAGGAAGTCTCCGAACTATATGGCTTGCACTCTTGCGAAGTTTGCCTCGAAGGGGATTTCCGCCTGCTGTCTGATTTAATAGTTATACCAGTTTTTGTACTGGGCGGGAGGACGCAGCTCCACCTTTTGCGGCTCGGTTATGTGGGTGAGTCTATCGCGCATTTTTTCCTTGAGCTGGGGGATCTCGTTGACCTTGAGCTCGAAAACCTCGTTGTCGTTGGAAGGGAAGAAACAGTTGACGTGTTTTTCGAAAGCGATGCGTTCGGAGACTACCAGTATTTCGTCTTCTTGGGCAGAAAAACCGATCAAGAGTGGAGAGCCGTTAGTGGCCGTGTAGATAGTGTCGGGTGCTGTCCGATCAATGATGACTAATCCCCATTGCGACTTGCTCCCAGCTATCTTCTTGAACTCTTCCAGCGCCTCTACCATGCTTTTCCCCTGTTTTCGCAAGAGGGCAAGATACTGCACGATGACTTCAGTATCTGTGCTGCTGGTGAATTTCACATCAGGAAGATATGTATTTTTGATCTAGGCATGATTGGTGATGATCCCGTTGTGGACAAGATAGATTTGCCGGCTCTCATCGAAGTGGGGGTGGGAGTTGCGGTCCACCTTCTCCCCGCAAGTGGCCCAGCGCGTGTGGGCGATCCCGCTGGTAGCCACTCCGGTCTCCTGCATCACCTCCTCTACCACCTTGTTGATGCATCCGGCCTGCTTCAGACCCTGTTCCGCATACTTCACCAGTCGGCCAGTTTGCGTGGAGCCTGCCAGCGTGAACACTCCTGCGCTATCGTAGCCTCTATTCTTGAGCAGTTCTACTCCTTCGCACAAAAACTCCTCGAGACTGTAGCGATAGGTTGCCTTGTCCATCTTGGCCTGCTGCTCCTTCGTTATTGGCGTCTTCATCACCATTCCAACTATGCCGCAGCACTTGCTCTCCTTCTCGTTCGTGCCCACGAGTCCACCTAATAACGCACCGCCCAACAAAACCTTTCTCAGCATTCCGTAGATAGATAAACTTAATAAATATATCGAAAATCAGAACGCACATTTAAGGCCATTCATTCCGTTGGTCGGAAAGGGAGGCCAGGGCCAACCGGTAACGGTTTCACTATGGGGATATTATGGGGAATATAACAACGATGACAAATGTGTATGTGTGTTGCATGAGTGTTATATGTTTTGAGGGCTTGCGTGTGCTATCGATAAGTTATAATCGGATGGACTCGGGGCCGGGGGACATGAAGACGGAAACCAAGCGGCAGGTGGAGAAGATGGAAGTGAGCTTCTAGGACAAGATCTTCAGCGGCCGGAAGTTCAAATTGAAGTTCTTCCCCTGGATCCGGACAGGCGAGCTCAAGAAAATGCTCATCAAGGAAAAATTCAATGATAAACACACGCACCTCACAGAGCACGATATTCGCCTCTTCTGCAAGAACATGGAACTATCGTAAGAAAAAGAAACTTCTTTGAGTTCTACAAGATTGAGGCAGGCTCCACCGTCGTCATCATGGCCAACGCCAACGCGCACAACCTGCAAAACGGGGTCATCAACCCCTACCAGATCTTCGAAAAGACACCCCAGGAAATCACCAATCTCATATTGAATGTCCAGTCCGGACTCAATGCCGGTAAACGCCCTCGCCTAGCTGCTGAAGGCACCTCAGGCACTTACTTCCTCGAAAACAACCAAAAGAAGGTGGTTGCAGTCTACAAGCCCTTTGATGAAGAACCCTATACTCCTAATAATCCGAGGGGATTCGTCGGCTAGCTTGGAGGGGACGGCATGCGCAAAGGTATCCTTAGCGGCTAGTGTGCAACTCGAGAGGTGGCTGCGTACCTTCTGGATTCGCAACGCCAATTCCATGAAGTTCCTGCCACTGCCTACGTTGAGTTCTACCATCCTTGCTTCAGTTATCGGGAGGTTTGCAACAATCCCATCGTTTCTCACCCCGAGTGCGACCTCAAAAGACTCAGAACGAAGCATGGCTCACTGCAGGAGTTTGTGTAGTATATGGACATAGTGGGCAACCTTGGAGCCAGACAGTTCGACATGAACTAGGTACACAAAATAGCTATTCTGGATCTACGCATTCTGAACTGTGACCGTAATGAGGCTAACATATTAGTAGTGAAAAAACTGGTGACAAATAGCAAGGGTAGCACTTCCCGCCTAACTTCTCTCATCCCCATCGACCATGGCCTCTCCTTCCCTGACAACTTCGAAATCTACGACCACCAAATTGTCTGGATGGGATACAAGCAGTCTGAAATGCCGCTATCTCAGCAGTCTCTTGAGTTTATCGAGGCTATTGACCCGCTGCGTGACTGTACCACTCTTAGAGAAAAATTGGGTTTTAGAGAAATATGCCTGAGGAACTTCAGAGTTGCTCAAATCTTCCTCAAGAGATTGGCAAGAGCAGGATTTACACTTCATTAAATTGGAAAGTTCGTCTACCGCTAAGATGAGGATGACTGGTCGGAATCAGAAGAGGAAGAGCAAAAGCCAAAAAAGCCAGTGCTATCAGAACTATAGAGACTGGTGAAGTAAGCTGAAGTAATCTACTTCACAGTACGTGATAACGGAATAAAATCAACGGTTTAGTTCCAGATCGGTTTGATCCGTTTACGCAGAGAGGAGGAAAAAGAGGAAGAGAAGGAGGTAAACAGTCAGGAAGAAAACTTATAGCTTGGAGCCCTCCTCAAAAAGATGTCCAAACAGCGTGAGACCTCCATCGAAAAGGGCTAGAAACCTACTCCTTCCAAGAGCAGACACAAAGTGAGAAACATCAGCCTGCCTAACCTGAAGAAGAAACCATCGAACGTACGTGACAAGCGCATGCGTCTCAAGAAGCGCAAGAACACCAACGACAAGCGGGGAGAACCAAAGGAAAAGAACGAAAACTGGGGCTAGGTTTTCTTCCACTACTTCGAGGAGATTCTATAGAGGTTCGTGAAGCGCAAGCTGGAATTGAAGGCCAAACCGCTCCCCAAGCCCGCCAGAGGTAGACTCTTCAGCGAAAACATCGAACTTTGATCCGACATCCACTCATCATCTCATCATGTTCCTCCATCTCCCTCCCATCTGTATCTGTTTTGGGCTGCGGCATAATAATATAATGGAATACGTGCTTTTCGCATTCAGTGATTCACAAGCGCCGATAAAGGCCAAACTGTCCAAACTGCGCCATCTTGATTCTCTCTTCTTCTTCCTACTCATCGTTGCCCTCCTTTTCTTCCAGGTCTTCCAGCACAATCAGCTGCGACAAGACCTCCTTACCCGCAAAACTGACTACCTCCTTGAAGAATTACTGCAGGAAAGGATTCCGCAGCTGGAGCGCCAGATAGAAGAGCTCAGAAACATGCTCCAGGATGAGTCCATGAAAATGGATCAAAGACTGCAATAAAATAAGGTAACAAGTTGCCCATTTAGCAAATCACCCTTGTTTTGGGGAGGGAACTCGGACTGCCCATCCGCGACATTCACTAGGACAAAAACACCAATGTAGAAAAATCATAGGATGAGTAAGTAAAAGAAAGTAGGAGCTACGAGATTATTGAGATTGAGCCGAGCAGTGAAGAAGAGTCGACTGATAATGACCAGGAGGACAATAGTGAGGAGCTGAATACCTAGTCTGACAGTTTTCCTGAAGAGCAGGTCATCTCCACATCAAGGCAAGCCCCATCCTGCACGTACCTCTAGTACCTAAAATAACGTCATAACGGTCAGAGTCACTCCAAGTCTTCCTATCAGGAGAAACGGCATTACCGCATCAACACGAGTAGCTTTGTTAAAAAAAGTGGAATATAGCTGCAAGAGCAACAATTAGAGACTATCAAAAGAATAGTAGAAGACGCAGGCAAGGTTCTACTTGTGGGAGTACTCTTAGCCGTGGTATTGCTTCTCACTTTCCAAAAAAAGAAGAAGGGAAAACAAGCAAACTCCAGTATTCGGGACCTTTGGAGAAGAATATGGCCTGAAGAACGCAAGCGTATAGTGAAGGAATGGAAGTAGGAGAAGGAGTTATTGGCCCTCTGAATGATGATTCTTGCATTTTCATATTAAATTATCCATAATTACGAGGTACCTATTTTTAAGGTGGGCCATATTCTCGAACATTCAAGAATAATAATCGCTATAAAGCTTACTCTATTCATTCGCTACATATAATAAAAATGATTGACTGGTAAGGCCTTCTAAAATTCTCACTCAAATACACCGACGGAACCAAGAAATCGGAATTCCACGAGATGAGTCCCGAGAATAAGAAGTGGCTCGAAGAGGCCATGCAACAATACTGCAATGCTGAGATAAGACGCATCCAAGAGATATTGGCAACGCTGGAGAAATTCACCTAAATGGAAGCCTAGGCTGTTCAGAGCAACCTGGAATAGCTGCAGGAGTTGTTGGACTCGCTTGATAGAGGATCCACCCTGTACAAGATGGGCGGACATATCGTCCTCCTCAAGATCATCTTCTACTCCCAGGACGAGCATTCGAAGGAAATCGCCCTCCAGATCTACGCCTCGGCCAACCAGAACGACGCCCACGTCCAAAACGACTCCATCAATGTGGGCGCCCTCGAAATGATCGAGCTGTTGAAGAAGGAAAAGAGCCCCAGACTGCGCGAGAACCTTCTTGGAGCCATCTCCGCCACCATCAGAGGCGAAAACCTAGAAGCTAAGCGCATTTTCATACGCTTAAACGGATTGGAACTGCTCGAAGAACTCATGAAAGGAGCTACGCCCAGACTGGCTGGGAAGGCAAACACACTATGGAGAGACTTGCTGCATTACGACGATAGACTTCACTACACTTTCAACGATCTTTCGGCCTTTAATAACACGTCAAACCTCAAGCAGGACCAGCCAGGCAACTATAATCTCTCC
Source organism: Nymphaea colorata (assembly GCF_008831285.2). Lineage (NCBI taxonomy): Eukaryota > Viridiplantae > Streptophyta > Magnoliopsida > Nymphaeales > Nymphaeaceae > Nymphaea > Nymphaea colorata. The sequence goes on from NW_022205087.1 coordinate 32,065, forward strand.
TACGATGTTAATAAGGAACACCAAGATAAGAACTAGCTGCCTTAGAATGCCCAATTCAAAGGATGCATTAAAAAGTTTTTGCAGGCAAGGAAGTAGCTATTCGAAGGTTATTTACACTGGCTTAAAGAACAGATCAAGCTGGAGAGCTAATGAGATGGCCTGAATCTTTGATTAAATATAATGTATATAGTGGACAATTATCTGCAAGGAATGGATATGTATGTGTGAATGATAAGGATATCACTAGTCTGATTCCTCCTCGCTGATGTTGCTGTCGATATCGTTGCGGAGGTTCATGCGCATGTTGGTAATGGCTACGTTTTCACGTTGGTCCTGCGATAATTGGTCGGCCTTGCGTCCGGAAAGAGCAAAAAGAATTGCGGAGGTGATTGGGGAAAGATTTTCATCGTTGAAGGTCACTAGTGTTAACACTCGCTAGTATTTTTGGAAGAGCTGGTGGGCCTTGGGAGTGCCCAGCTGGAAAATGTTGTTGAGAATGAAACAGGCAAATTGAGCCTGTTTCTCACTCACTCCAAACCCGTGCGACAGCATTGCGAAGAGGCGGTCCATGAACTTGAAGTTGCTGAGGCAGAGGGCCTTAACGCTTTCGGATTTATCAGTGAGGTAAGCGAAGATCTCCAGGATGGACTCACGGATCTAAGCAGAAGAGTAGACGAGCAGGCGAGCGAAGTAGTCAATCTTGCGGAAGACTATGCGTTCGCACAGTTCCTCTTTTTGCTCCACCAAAGCACGCAGCAGGTCGATTCCGCTTTCGATGTCCTCGTAGGTCTCGCGCTCCAAGTGCTGTTAGATGACTCCAAATAGCTCCTCGAGGTCAAGCCCAACTCTGGTAAGGCTGCAGAGGGAATCAATAACGTTGCGAGTCAATTCCTTGTCAGTCCTGTCCTCGAAGACACGGAAAAGCATCTACATGAGATCTGAATCAAGGACTGCATGCAAATTTTTGTGGTTCATGAGAAGGTTGCGAAGAGCTAGAGTGAGCGTGCGTAGGCATTCAAGCGAAAAGAGATCTGGCGGTGGGTAGTTTTTAGCGAAGTAGGAGTGGACTGCCTCGATGACGAAGGGATATTGCGAGAAGAGGAATGGCGCTTCAGTATTCACGCTGAAGAGGAGGAGGGTGTTGATGGCATATATGATCTATTCTCTCAAGTTGGACTGTAGCGCCATGATGAGGTGCTTCACTTCTGGCATTACTGGGTAAAGCTTGGTTCTTTTGATGTAGCTGATGTTGGCGGTCTGTTCGCTCTTCTCGTAGTATTTCCTCAACTCCGAGGAAAGGGAGGAGTGCATGATGTCGCCATCACTTCTGTTCTGAAAGCGGCTGCTGAGCACGCTCATCGACGAGTATCCCTCGGCGCCCTTGATGATGGGTTTTCGCTGGCGACCGGCTACCAATTCAGGCAGATCTGAGTTGTCATCTTTTCCGAAGAAGAAACGCTGTTCATACCCGAGCAAATATTTTTGATAGTGATTTTTGAGGGTGAAGCTGGCGGAGGTGCAGGTGGAGGGTAGTCCGAACTAATCTACGATTTCTTTCCACAACTTGTTGTGGGATACTGACTGTCCTCCTCCTTTCTTGCAGACGGTCTTGTAGAGTTTATACAAATTGAGCTCCTGTCCTCCGATCTGGGGGATCTTGATCTGGGTGATTCCCTTGGAGGCCCAGTATTCGCTGAGGTGCTTCTTAAATTTGTTTTATTATTCTAATTACGAGATACTCATGCGCCCAATTATTATATTCAGTCATTATTATTTGAATATGTGTCAACAAATAGCCAGCAAAGCATGGGCTACTTAATATAGAATTAAGACATATATGATTATTTAGAAATTGGGATATCAATGAAGAAATATAGATTGGGTTTGAGCATAGATTTTAGCTTAATTTGTTGGTATTTGAAAAATAAATAAAGGGGTTGGGGTTGGGGTTGGGGTTGGGGTTGGGGTTGGGGTTGGGGTTGGGTTGGGGTTGGGGTTGGGGTTGGGGTTGGGGGGTTGGGGT
>NW_022205088.1:0-17456 GCF_008831285.2 Nymphaea colorata
GTTCGATAAACATTAATGTAGCTGATTTGGTCATCTCGTCCCAAGTCTTACCAAAAACCGGCAGGGGTAAGCCTAACCCATTACAACGATCTAGCCGAAAAAGGAAGTGTTGGTCCGGGCTTTGGGTTTATAAACTACCAAAACCCGGCCCGTGGTACATGAGATGGCCAGAAGATTTCACCTCCTCTTTCTCTCTCCCTCTATCTCGATATATATGTATATATATATAATAATATATATATATATATTCATATAACATACGTTTTTTTTTCCTAAATTCAAAGGAAGTAGACTTGTACGATGTGACAATAAAACATGTGAATTTATGTTTTAAAACATACTTCTTAACTTAAATTGAATCAATGGTTCTATGCAGACCGAAATTGTGATCGTACAACTACATCTTGGAGTGCCAAATCCTTGGAGACTCTATGTTATGGCTGTTCCTACAGCCCAATTTAATAACCAGTTTTCAGCTGAGTTTTTTAAATATAAACTTCTTCAAACTCGAATGCTACAAATTTATAGGTACGAAATAAAGAGAGACTGGGTACATGAAAATTTAAATTAGCAGTTTTCATTGTTCTGAATTTATCAGAAATGAGGGTCATGAAATTCAATCCATGTCCAATAATTGTTTTTGGACAGCAGTTTTAGTATATACCAGAAAGCAAAGCATCCTGAGGCGGTTTCAAAGGAAATAAAGATTTGATCACTAGTAGAAAGGTAGAGCCTCCCAAGGGATTGGTGCTAAAATGCATAATTACCAGAAATGATTTCCGAAGAAGCTGGAGCTTGTTCTGGATGTGGCATCAAAACAAGAAATGAATTGGTGAGTTACAATTTGAAAGGTACAAGGGAGAGGATAGTGACAACTGTGGTGGTTTGCCACTTGTGGTCCAGACGGTAGGGTCCTTAATGGTACAAAAAAAATGACAAAAGCTGTTTGGGAAAGCATTGATAAGTGTGAGATCTAGGATCGAAGACGCCTGCCTCATGATCATCTCTGAAATATGCAGTAGGTTGGTAGCATTCTTCTTGGTCTCATCCTGAGCTACGATGACTTGCCACATTATTTGAAGAATTGTTTTGTATATTGCTGCATTTATCGAAAGGATTAAGTGACAGGAAGGCCTGAGTTGGTCATGCAATGGGTGGCACATGGATTGATTGACCAAAAGAAAGGAGTGTAGAAGTGACAGCAGACCAATGGATTGATGATTTGATAAATCGGTGCATGATTGAAAAACTGAAGAAGGGAACTAGAAAACAGTAAAAGAACAATTCCTGAAGTAGAAAAATTGTATAACTGCGAGAGAAATGAAAACTGTTTTACTGGTTACACTTGTGACTAGTCTCTTGCATTCATATAGATAGCAGTACAGGAATAGTTACAAAGTTACGATAACTAATGTACATGAAGCACTAACACAATTACATTCACTGATAGGAGAGAATATGCAAAGAACAGAATTCTAAGTTGGATGTTATGTTCCGGATCATCCTCAGTACTTCCTTAACACACCCCAATCGAATGAACTGTATTTGGATGTCACGTCCGCTGACAGTCTCTTACAAAATGAAAACTGATCTTTTATGTTTTGTCCTGGAGTGCAGCACTGAGTGCTCCTTTGTTGTCGCACCAAAATTTGGAGCCTGTTGCAATGAGAAACCAAGTTCCTTAATCAACGATTGCAGCCACAGTAATTCAACTATTCCTTCGACCCATGCCCTGTACTCTGTTTCTGTGTTAGAAAGAGCTACAGATTTTTGTTTGCATGATGGCCATGACACCATATTTTCTCCAAGGAAAACAACGCAACCTGAATTTGACTTTCAATCTGAAAACAAGAAGAAAGGAGAAAAAGATGACTCAAAAATTAACGTGGTTCGGAAAATCCTACTCCATGACTCAGTCATGAATTCTTCGATGATCTGGTTCCCTTACTCAATACAATTTTATACATGGTTTGGATGATTCAAATTTGAATTCAGTCCACCGTTTTCAATCGGATTACAGCCTCTCTCCTTGATTCTCTCCATCTGTTCAACGTCATCCTTAATCTCTCATTTTTATCAAGATCCATTTTTCTCTCGTGCCCGATTTGTATCCCTGCAATATTGGTGGCACCTGATTTTATGGAATGATGAGCTGCTATGTACCATGATCTGAGACATCGGCACTGGCTGGTGGTGCGTTATCTTCTTGCCTGATTCGTTCCCCTTTAATATTGCTGATTTCTGATTTGGTGACGTTAAGATTGTTGATTACTGATTTGGGACGTTACCATGAGCTGGTGCATTAGATGTGTTATCACTATCATGCGCAGAACCTGCCCAGTCTGCATCAGTGAAGGCATGTAGAACTTATTTTTATTGATGTTACCAATATCAAGATGGCAGAATGCATCAGAGTTGCATGGGCTGTTTGCAGCAGATGTTTAGAAGGTTTTGAGTACAGAGTAAAGGCGGAAAAAGGGAACTCTTTGGTCGATTTTGGTGTGTTCATAATGCCCATCTAAAGGAGAGGGGAAATTTATCTTGTGAAGACCAACAGCTGCTCATAGTTGGTTTTCTCTTTTTGCTCATCTGGAGGTTTAGTCAACCCTTTGTTTTTCTGATTGTGAAAATTGGCATTTATATAAAGCTAACCCTTCCCTGTATAGGTGATCTTGTTTGAATGAAGGTAAGGGGCCTAACCCGTATAAAGCTGTTACAGCGAATGGATATGTTTTTACTTGTCATAATTCAAGAATATGCATGTTGAATCCATTTTCAAGCTGATATAAATCCAATCCATTTCCCGTGGGTGTGGTGTCTCTCCCAACTGGAGGAATTGCTACTGGAAGGTTTCACCGGGGACATCACCTTGGGATGCTACTGGAAATGCCCCCCCGAAACTAAGATACCTATGCCTTTCTGACATCCCCAATCTCAAGTCCTTGGCAGACATCAATAACATTACTCTCCAACAAATGATGCAGTTGCTGCAACATGTCCCACGGATGCAAAGAAACAGATCGCCTGCCTCTTCAAGCTTGAATTGTTGACAATTGACAGCTGTTCTGCACTTGATCTGCGGCAGGAGTTAATGGACCATCTTGACTTCGTCTGTTCCTGACATGCAATCTGTTTCTCTTGTGGAGGCTGTCGACATGGATGAACATAGCAGAGGATTATATTGTGAACTATGCAAAACAAGAAGGAAACGGTTTTCGTCAGCTTAGATTCACGTTCGGTGTGAATCTAGCGAAAGAGGGAGCATGATTTTGGTATCTGCTGTTGGTGGTGTCAGTATAGATTTTTCATATTCTTTAATGTTCCCCTGACAGCCACGGTGTTTACCTTGCTTGAACCCCAGTAGGCAGGAATGCTATAACCACATCTCCCTGAAGAGCAGTGCATGCACCCTCCCTGAAAGGATGTACTAACTGCACCCGTTTCAGATCTGCATCTTTCTGTTTAGTTGCAGTTCCTTTCTCTTCTTCAGATAAATCTTTTTTCTTTTCATGTATTTGCAGTAAGAAAGATACCCAAGTTAAAAAAGAGAGAATGTAAAAGGAGGGAAAATTTACTTTGGGTGAAAAAGGTGATTATTTACTTTGTTTATAACTGTAAAAGAATTTTTAATGTTCCCGTTTGAGGTATGCACACAAACTGAGTGACCACTTATTCCAAATTTGCAGGTAGAATTGGGCATGTGGCACATGGGAAATTAACTGTTGTCAAACTGATATCTGGTGTGCAGTGATGTGAGTCCTTTAAGAGGTAAAAATTGGTCCGTCCCTTATTCAGGATGACCAAATTTGAATATCAATCAAGAACTGTATGTTGTAACTTTAATTAGGTGTACTACTCTTGGTCAAGAAAATGATTGCTAATGGATGGACAGCCATTTGACCCAATGCTAGTTACTATTTCTCAAATTTTATGACAGTTTGATTATATATATATATATATATATATATATATATATATATATATATATATATATATCTGTGTCTGTGTGTAATAAAGTGGCACAACATGTGTTCAATTGTTAGAATAACGGTAACGTGTATTAAGGTTTGTTACTCCTAAAGAAATGTTTACTCTAGACTCTCAAGCAAGAGAGCAATTTCTCCTTCAAAAAAATTGTGGAAACAGCTACTGAATGTAGGAATGAAGATGATGCACATCAGACTTCACGGGATGCTGACTTCTATATTCTTTGTCCCAAGCTTACAACATGCAGATCATGGACGCATTGAAGATCATGAAGATAAAGACATCATGTAAGGGAAATTAAAAAAGAGGGCAGTCATGTTGATAACCAACTATTTACGCATGTTCCACGGGTAGACTCTTGGTGATGTAAGTTTTAGTCCAAGGTTTTGTGGTGTTGAAACAGACATGTTGGATGTGTATACTCATTCATGCATGTCTATTGACATCTTGGCCTTGAATTTTCCATTTATATGAGATATGATGCCTGTGGCTGATGTTGCAGAACTTGTTTGGCTAGCTGGCATTGTGGGCTCAAATTGTCTGGTGTTGAAGAACTTCAAAATTAATGTGGGGAAATGAGATGAAGGATTTGTTGTTTTCAGCTAGACATAGAAAGTGAAATTTTACCATCTATTATTGTCTTGGGATTTAAACCTTGTTGTGCCATTAACGTTGACTATAAAACAAGTTTAAGATACATAGAGAGGGGAAAAAATTGAGGGGTGTCATGTCAACATGAAAAGTGTTTGGCAAAGAGTAACATGGCAGCCATATGCAAAAGCAAAGTGCAAGGTCCATGTCATCCAGCCAGAACTTCTTGGTGGTTGGAGCCCCTGAGGCAATATCTCTTTGGTGAAGAAATCTCATTGCTCATGGGTGGACTCATTTTTTGTCACTCAACTGTCCCGTTTTTGCATGCATATTGACACATACAGAGTAAAGCATAAAAAACAGGAACTAGGAAATGTCAGATGGAAGATTGAAGTTTGAAGAAATAGATAGAAAGTACTGCAGTTGCTGCTTCACGGCATGCATTTGTTGTTAAGCTGAGCAAACTTGCTCCATAGATTGCATACACAAACAAAAAATGGAAATTAGGCAATGTTCCAGCAATAAAAGGAGGCTATGTCACCAAATCAGTTGAAGTTACCATATGTAATGAACACACACACACACACACACACACACACACACAGAGAGAGAGAGAGAGAGAGAGAGAGAGAGAGAGGGAGAAGTGTTAAAGGGGCTTCTTCCTCAGTGAATGAGTAATGCAATCTTTTGGTGCTTAAAGCCAGTTCAAGCACCTTGCAGCCATTCTTTTGGGTCTATCATAAATAAAATTATTCTCTTATCACTGTCTATTTTACTGCTGGATGCTTTGGATTAAATTGATTTCATAACTGTCCTTTTTTTGCTTTAGTTTGTACGAATACCCTTTGTCTATGGTAAAGAAAATGATGTTCTCGTCACTTTGTCTCTTTTATTGGTGGATATTATGGATTAAATTCATATCACAACTGCCCTTTTTTGCTTTAGTTTATACAAATACCCTTGGCCTATCCTAATGAAAATGATGCTGAGAAAGAAGGGTTAAAGGGGCTTCTTCCTCAATGAATGAGCAATGCAATCTTTTAGTGCTTAAAGCCAGTTCAAGCATCTTGCAGCCATTCTTTTGGGTCTGTCGTAAATAAAATTATTCTCTTATCACCGTCTTTTTGACCGTTGGATGCTTTGGATTAAATTCATTTCATAACTGTCTTCTTTTTGCTCTAGTTTGTATGAATACCCTTTGTCTATGGTAAACAAAATGATGTTCTCATCACTGTGTCTATTACAGGTGGATATTATGGATTAAATTCGTATCATAACTGCCTTTTTTTTGCTGTAGTTTATATGAATAGCCTTGGTCTATCCTAATTAAAATGATGCTCTTGCCACCTCTTAGATTGAGCCTGTTGATTCCTTCCTTGAAGAGTTGGCTACCAAAGAGCCATGAACTCATGATCACCACATGGATGCTCTCTAGTTTCCTTAAGAAAAGGAAAAGGTAGAAGGGCAACCATGTGCATGGAGTCCTTTTATTCGTTTTCTTTTCTCCTTTCTTTAATGGACAGGTAGATTTGATTCTCCATTTTCAAATGGGTTGGCCCTCCATGATGAACAGATTGTTATTTTTAGAGTGAGTGGGAGTTTTTGAGTGCACCCATCAACATCATTGAATCAAAATCATTTCGGCTATAAAGCTAAAATGCCCCATTGTACTACCTCTACCACTTAAATGGTCTAAGTGTCTTCCAGTCAAGGACTGCCTAGCTCATTGATGCCCACTTCGTGCATGTTGACAGGTTGGAGCATGGTAGGCTTTGAACTAGCAATTTCAAAATTCTGACTTCCTGTTTGTGATTCAGCAATTCCAAAGCTAGGTGATTCAATAAAAGGTCAAATTTAAATCAGTTATCCAAGCACTTAAATCGATCAGATATATAAAAAAAAAGTCAAATTTAAATTTGCATTTGCACTTACCGCACCCACTAAGCATATGTGTCTGCATTTTACCACATTCCAACTTAGCTTTTAACAAATATTCAATCTAATTGAGATTCCTATATTCAATTCAAATAAATATCTTATAAATAATATCCATATTTTTGGAATTAAAGATAGTAATATATATATATATATATATATATATATATATATATATATATATACATATCATAATGTGGTTCTGATTTTAGTTGTGTATTTAAAAGTTGGATTTGGATTTAGATGTAAAAATGAAACCAGAATTTGAATTGGACTTGAATTGGAATTGAAAAATTAAATTTGAATATGATATGAAATTTTCTTTCATTCATATTCAAATCGAAACATATAAACATCGAATAAAGGGGGTGTGATTCACCAACGATGTGTTCCTTCAGTGTATGCCCATTCTTGCCCGATTCTGGAATTGGCCACCTTCTATGGGCGATAGAGTAGCCTGTAGGGGATAAGCATCAAATCTTTTACTGGTGGATATTATGGATTAAATTCATATCACAACTGCCTTTTTTTCTTTAGTTTATGGGAAGGGTTAAGGGGGCTTCTTCCTCAATGAACGAGCAATACAATCTTTAGTGCTTAATGCCAGTTCAAGCACCTTGCAGCCATTCTTTTGGGTCTATCATAAATAAAATTATTCTCTTATCACTGTCTTTTTGACTGCTGGATGCTTCGGATTAAATTCATTTCATAACTGTCTTTTTTTGCTTTAGTTTTTGCAAATACCCTTTGTCTATCGTAGAGAAAATGATGTTCTCGTCACTTTATCTCTTTTACTGGTGGATATTATGGATTAAATTCATATCACAACTGCATTTTTTTTCTTTCGTTTATACAAATACCCTTGGTCTATCATAATGAAAATGATGCTCTTGTCACCATGTTTTATTAACCGATTGGTGGTTTGGATTAAATTCATTTCACAACTGTGTTTTTTGCTTTAGTTTATATAAATACCCTTAAGAGGCCGAAGCCCCTTTCTTTTTTCTTCAAACCCAGTCCTCAGTGGAGAGCAGTACACATGTCAACTAAAGTGTCACACATATATCTTTTGCAGTCTCTAGCAGTAGTACTCATAATAAATGAACTAACAGTGAACATTCGTTGGTTCGACCAACTACGCTACACCGCTTGGGGCTTTCTCCATATGTGGGGACATAATGAATTGCAAATGGTCAATTTTGTATAGGATTATTACAAACAGACATCAAATGCAATTTAGCTATTCTACTTTGTGGAATCAAATTTAGATTGATCTAGTTAGATTCTGTTGTAAGAAGAAGAAAAAGAGAAGAAATATTCTAGATATAAACTACATATTAGATGAATAAGAGACCATATGGACTCACTGATCTCTTAACAACTTGATTTACATTCTCATTTAAGAGATTCAATAATACCCATCATGTACATTATATTCTAATTTCTCTTATAACACTATGACATATTTTTTAAATTAATGGTATTCGATTTTTTTAACATTTTAAAGTTGAGAAAAATAATTAATGCTGAGACAAGATTAAAAATTTAAAACAAATAATTTCTTAAGAAAATGAATGACCGTCTGAAAAAAAAAAACGAAGGGGCAAATATCAATTTGTTATTAATAACTCGATTGGGATTTTAAGAGGAAAAGAAAATATGAGGCATCTAAAGATTGTAGGCTGAACCACACGCAAGTGGACAAAGGTATGACAAAAATGAAAAGAAAAAAATTTGACTGTCTTCATTTTCACATTCTATTCGCTTACATACCTCTTCATGAATGCACTTAGCCTATAATGTTTATTTTTCTGATGGAAGAATGATTTTTTATTTTGGAGTTATTGTTGGATTTTGCTTCTTGCATCACTTGTTTTAAACCCTCAACTGCAGCCTTTTGGAAAAATCAAGAAAGCCGACTTGAAAGGAAATAGCTGAAAAGACTAGTAACAACACCTAGCCCTGGCTACCTAATTGGTCTGAGCCAACTCGTGGCTAGTGCCACTTGATCATTCACTCTTGCTATTGTTAGGGAGACCTTTCACATCCCCCCACCCAGAGTGGGTGACGTGCAAGTTGCAACAGCACCACCACTTCTGCAAGGATGATGGCACGAACAAGTTGTACTTCTAGTCAATGGTCAGATCGCAAAACTAGGATGGGCTAAATAAAATTTTGGATTTCGAAAAAGAAATCATGCATCCAAGCTTTTTACATAATACAATGAAAAATCAGACAAACTTGAGGAAGAGGAAGTGTTGGTGATGTAGAACTTTGTGGTTCGGGAATCATGGACCTTGCCAGCCTGTAGGATTAAAAAGAATCCTACATCCATTGTCTTTCACTAGGGGTGGGTATCGGGCCGGGCCGGGCCGGCCCGACCCGTTTTGACCCGGCCTGGGTCGGTCCGTAGGGCCCAAACCCGGGCCCGGCCCGATAATATTGACGGGCCGGGTACCGGGCCGGGCCAGGTCCACCATACCAAGGCCCAGCCCGGGCCCGTTTTGCCGGGCCCTTGGGCCGGGGTCGGCCCTTGAAAAAAATGCGTTTTAAAAAAAAATACCAAAAAATAAAGAACATGAAAAAAAACAAGTATTACTATTATACGTGTTTTTTCATATTTTGCCGTATTATACCAGAAAAATTCATCTCTATATAATACCTATACACGATATAGGTAACAATGCCTGGAACTCTAGTCCTCATGTTCTGCTAAATCACATGGAAACAAAAAAGAACCATCTTAGTCCCACTCATGTCATACCAACTCATTGTTGATAGCTGACCATAAGGGAGAGCCACATGATATGAACAAAAAATTGGATTTTTTGGGTACTGTACTGTTTCAATCCACTCTATGAATGCTTGCTTGCTCTGCCTCTAAGATACCATGGATCACAATGTGTCTCAGGTGGACATGGGCACGTTCTCCTCAAGAGCAAGAACTCCCGAAAGCACTTTCCCTTCCAAGAGCTCTAAGGAAACACCACCTCCTGTTGATATGTGGCTCATCTTGTCTGCAACTCCTACTTTCTCCACAGCAGCGACAGAATCACCACCACCTATGATCGTCGTCACACCCTTCCCACTGAGATCAGCAAGCTTCTTAGCAATTGCCTAAATTTCAAATACAGTGTATAATTATCAAGAAACTAATAAATCAACCAAATCAAACACACACAAACATGCACATGCATGTGTGCACACAGAGATTGAAATAACATGTGCAATAATAATACATGACAAGAAAGAAGCAATATGACAACGTTGGTGATCACCATACCTCAGTTCCTACTGCAAACTTGTGCTCAGATAAAGGCTTTGCAAGTAATTGCCATTACTTGTGCAAAGAGGAATGACAATAACGTTCAGAAAAATCTATTCCAAGCTCAACGAAAGAATAAAATTTGCAGCAGACCTTGCGTGGGCTTGGAGATTTAGAAGAGGATGAGGTGGACCTTGCATGTCTAGGAGGTCCTCTCCTGGCCTGCCTTTGGTTGTATTATCCATGAGAAGAAAGTCAGCAACAGTATGGATGTGAAGGAATCAAAACAAACCCATCTTACTACACCAGACGTGTACATCATTCAAACCATCATTAGATGACATCGTATCAATTTTTGCACAAAATCTGTCCCTCTCTCTCTCTTGTTAAAGGTCCTCTACAAATGTGAAGAACTGTATAATATTTACTGAACAAACCCATAATATGATCAACTGTCATAATGACAAATACTTTTCAACATAGTTTAAGTTTGACATGAACTTCAAGACTCTGCACAAGAGATTATACAAAGATGCCACACCCATATCTGAGAGCAACAAAAAAATGCAAAGAAATGATAACGTCAATAGAAAATTCATGGTTGTAGCTTGAAATGTCCATCTGCAATTTAACATGAAAAAGAAATGTTAATAAAAATTAACATGTGCTTGTCAACATAGGATATGAAACATTAATTACAAAAATTACCATAATAAGCATGCACTCGATTAACATTCCTCGTCATAATGGTGCTCTGCATCATGAGAACTGTAACAAAGACACTTATTAATTTAAGCACACTATTAAGTTAATATGTATAAACTATGAAGCATGAACATCTTACCTTTCACACAAGTTGTTTGCATCGCGAATCCAACTTTGTGTGCAGATTAATGACTCTACATTTTCAGGAGTAGTTGAACATCGATAATCATTAATAATTCTTCCCGATGTACTGAATGCAGATTCTGAAGCAACTGTAGATACAAGAATAGCTAACACATCTCGAGCCATCCTTGCTAGAATTTTGTATTTGCTTTCATTTGCCTTCCACCTAGATAATATGTTGAACTCTACAGTAGGTGATATTTCTTCATTGGATCAAGCAAATATTTCTCTAGACCTGTGTGAACCACTACAGGAGATACAAAGTTGACATATGCTTTAAACCCATATCTAGACACACTTTTATACTCTTCCATTGTAATCATGGTACTGGTGGATGCATTGGCTCTTCCCATATTACACGTGTCACTATCCTCATACATATTTTTGTACTCAGCATACAATTCATGAAGAGTGTTCTCTATAATTCCACATTTCACTATTGCATCAGGTTTATCTCGTCAAATGGCTTCGAAAGCAAGCGGTAGAGACCAACTACAACTATGAGAAAATTTGATGTGATAACAGGTCGATCGGATACAACAATATTAAATATGAAGCCCTTAGTACTAAAAAACCAAACAGTTGTAAGTCTAAAAAGAAACAAAATTAACAAAGAATAGCTGGCTTGAAAAGAAACAAATATATGGAAAACAGGAGCTAAAATAATAGTAGGTAAAAGAAAAAAGAAAAGAGAATAAGAAAATCAACCATTCTCAAACCATTAAGGCAAAGTTAGATTGAAATACTGGATCGAACGAAACCCCATCCATCCCATCTATTCATTTGGGCATTTGTTATTATTTATTTATTTTCTATTTAATTGTTTTCTTTATTCATTTTTGCCAACTTATAACTAATATTTATTTAATATGCAACCCGAGCTTGGCCATTTTATCTGCGGATCAAAACAGTAAAAGAAGAGGTCCACAAGAATGTTTGCAGCGGCCCGACCGTTGTGGGTTTCATTTAACATGTCGATGAATGGAGACATCGTTAAATTTGAACCACCAAAGCATGTGGAGTCGTGGAGGCAGTAAGTTCTGCGAATGGCGCGACTATAGAGCCGTTGGAAGCCAAATGGAGGCCATTTACCAATTTGATCAAATGTGCGCCGGGTCTCTCTCTCTTGGAGATACCAGCAGGGCTTCAATACCATCCTTGCTTCTTTTACTTTGTTCACCATTTTGGTAGGCTTCAATCTTAGCGATTTTCAGGAGACAAGGTCGGTCATCTCTTGCTCTCTTATCCATTTGGCAATGTTGCGTTCTTTGTAGATATTTTGTTATATTATTCATAATCTCGTGGGAGAATTGAGGGATCCTGAGTTAGATTTCTTTCTTGGTGTTTCTAGATGTATTTCATGGGAGATATACCAGCAGAGCGTAATGCACATCCTTGGTTCTCTTTTACTTCGTTCGTCTTGCTCATGGGTCGACTACAATAAAAGATAGCTTCTGCCACGATCATTCCCATGGAAAGGTCTGTGGTGGACAAAATGGTAAAAGTTGTTCCTCTTTTAGCAGAATACTTTTACAAGATAATAAGAGGAGGCAAACTCAAGGGAGAGAGAGAGGGACCGGCAATCTGTGATCACCTTTCCATGCTTCTCTCGTTCTGCAGCCTTCCAATATGACGAGGTTCTTGTCAATGAGAATGAGTACAAGAGAGCCAGGACTCTTTTCCTCCACTTGATTCCCTCATCTATCGATGAAGCAGAGAGCAAACAGAGGCACCTCTGTTGCCCACTCGAATGCAATCTTATCCTAGACCACGAGATCGGAAGCAATGTCGTTTTCTCACTTGTAGAGTTCTTCTCATCCAGCCTCAAGAATGCTGGTGGATTTATGCATGGGGCAAACATTAAGGAATGGTTGAAGAGAGAGAGTTCCTCCACTTGACGATTTATGTTGGATAGCGACAGATCTCTTTTGTGTTTGTGCATTTTTTTCCACATTGTGTCGCATAAGCCTTGCTGTTCGTTGCTTCATGAGGTTATTCATACCTACTGAATTGGTTAGATATTTCGTGCATGAATATGAAGTATGTGGCTGTCTTGGTGCAATTTTTAACTCACCAAAGCAAGAAGCTTCCTACTGAAATAATGGACTTATGATTAAGCACGTGGAGTGGAGCCAGAAGTAACTTGGGAAGATCGACAGAACATCAATATATTCAATAATCAGTTTCATGAGCTTGAGCATGACATGAAAGCCGCCACGGTGTCACCTTTTTTTTTTCTTTTCCTTTTCGACTTAGTACTTTCGGTTTACTGTTAGATTTTGGTCCTCATGTTTTTTTAGAAATTATAGAATATGATAGCTGTCCTTGGTATGTACTTCTGGATTCCGGTTGTTGGCGGGTAAATCAAAGATATCCATGTTGTCCTGCATATGTTATTTCCTGAAGCTCCCGATGTTGTTAGTGGTAGTGGACACGAATCATGTTAAGCATGAAAGTGTATGCATTTAGGATAAAGGTCATTGTATTTGAGCCTTTTCAAGAAAAGTTTGCATAGTGATCAGATTGCACAAAAAATCTTCTTACCCTGCACATAAAGAATGATAGCATCAATTATCAATTTGTGATTACAAATACGACAGATGTACACAAAGGTCATACAGTCAAGTGTCTACAATTTGGTTTTAACAGCTGAAAGCCTGAAATGCAGTTGTCACATTTTCATGTCAACCACAAATTCTGTCTATCGAGAAAAGATGAAGAACTGAAAAGTTCAACAACTGAAAAGAATAATTATTTCAGTGGAAGGGCAAAAATTGATAAACAAATGTCCACAGGCATATCGTTATTAGCATTCCCTGTGGCCCATCTGCCTTGGCTGTCAAGGAAGCAACATGGGGACTTGCTTGTCATGCTGCAATATCTCAGGTACCTCCAAGTGTTTGCATTTTAATGCTTTTCAGCTTATTAATTCAGTTTTTCAACATTAGACAAGCTAGAAATGAAGGGATAATTTTTCACCAAAAGATGGGTGACCATTTCATATCTGCTTGTTATAGGCCATGAAATGAAGTACGGTGGTAGACACATCACTGATCTGTAGAATGGGTAATTAGATCCATTTGCCTTTTATGCTGTGGGGAAGTGAGGTGAAGTTTTTTAACCTGTTTGCACTTTGCAGCCTCTCACGGTGCTCTGCTCTATGAGTTTCTTTATCTTTTGTAGACAGTCTGCTGCTAAACGTTTGCTAGCATTAAAAATCATATGATTTTCACAAGTTACATAAACTAAAATATAGATCATATAGCTTATTTAAGCAATGTTGAGGCTCCACTGTTTTCTTCTTGCTTTATCTGTTACATTTGTGCTGATATGATAATGTTAGAGTGCATTCAACTCACAAATCAGGAGCATGGTTGATTTTATGCCTTTAGTTACATCCAAAGGGAACAGATATTAAAGACTTTGCTTTGTGCTTCGGTCGACTGTATCTAATTTTTGAAGTCTTGAACATCAAATATGAAATGTAAATGTTCCTTCAGATCTATCTGAATAGTCCATGAAATAAAGGTCAATCAGACTATCCATGAGGACCAAGAAATGCTCATCACTGCATTTTTGTGATGCTCAAGTATCTAGTTTAGGGCCCCATACATGATGACCCAATATACCATTTTTGCCACTAGCCATGGTTGTACATTCCTAAACCTTAACAACAAATATTCCTTGGAGATTTTTCAGAAATCCAAAAATATTCTGCTATATTAGAAAACAAGGTGTAAATTAAGCAATTTTTTTTTTCCTTTACATGATAAAAGATGTTTTTCTATACATCATTGTTGTAGAGTCCACAAAATTTGATCTTAGATCACTTAGATTTCAAAATCCAAAGATATGACCCTCCCTCATCTGACCTTGCATCAGCCCATTTGACAATGGAAAATACTAAAGTGAGGATCCAGCTTTTAATTCATATTATCAATGCATGCAGTCATGTACATAATATCATTGTATGCAGTCATGATGATATACATTCATAACTAAACCAAAATTTGAGTGTGTTATCCTACTAGGATGTAATAAAGATCAGGCATTCTTATATATAATGTATGCTAATTGTAACCAAGTCTCTCTATGACATATCTTGTTTAGTGGTGTGATCTACACATGCCAAATATGCGCTACTCTCTGATATGTTTTGTTTATGAGCAGACACAGAGGAGTGGTGCTTCATATTTTGCATGGAACATTGGCACTTTAAAAATATGTGACGTTAGAAATTTGCCAAGCATCAAGTATGGTTCACTTTTCAGAAAGCACAGCTATCAAAGAGGTGGCTAATTATATGTGAAGGAGAAAAGGACATTAAAGTACATTTTGAATAATGTAATTGGATTCAATATCTAAAAGGGCAGCAGCTTTGATAGTGAAGGCAGTATGGAATTTCTAAATCTATGAACTTCCCTTTATCATTTCCAAGCTTGTGCAGCAATCCTTTGGTCGATAAAGCTGTGGGCGTATGGATCTATGTGGATCTTGATAATAGTTTAGTCTTGTAGTTGATTTTCTCTTTATGGTATTGATGCTTTTTCTTTCTATCTTTCTTTCCTTTTTTTTTGTGCAGGTTGGTATTTTCTTAGTCCCAGTTCCGTAATTACTCTGAGATTACCGTTTTCATCAAACTTTTATCTGGATCAATCTGACTCAAACCAATGGTTAGCATTTGAACCAGAGGATGATTTGCCTTTGTTATGGTGATCAGCTTTCTTTTTGTCTATGTTGATCCACTGTCACAAATATCGCAACTTAATTGAAAAAGACACGTTAAATACGTGAAAAATAAGTCAGGCGTAGAAACAGCAATACAATGCATCTTTTTTAAAAAATGTCAGAATATAAAAAACAAAAAAGAACGTGAATTATACACGTTTTTTAATATTTTTATTAACTTCTTATTTATTTTATTTTTTATATTTTCAGGATTTTTTAAATATTTTAATTTTTTTTAAAAAATCTTGATTTCCAAAATATTTCCAAAATATACAACTTTGCCGTGTTATCCTCGAGAAATTCATGTTCACCTCATGCTCTAATAGTTTAATAATTTCAGATAAATATAATAATTTCAGGTAAATATATCATATTGCACTGACATCATGTTCATATTGCACTGACATCATGTTCACCTCATGCTCTTATCCAGCATTACCAATCAACTTCTATTTGAAAATATACCAGCTATCAAGGTTATGTTAGTGCCGAACTATATTTTGTATGTGACTATGTATCAAATATATTGTTGTTTAGTAGGGGGTTGTGGTCTACTCTTCAATTGAAGCTTGTAATGGATCCAATAAACCAGGCATTTTAGCATACTGAAAAAAATATTGCTGATATTGGTTTCAACCAAGCATTCTTAAAGACATTTTTTGTGCATTATGTTCTTTTCTCTAGTCCTTAGTGTTTTGCAATCAGTTTCACAAGGCCTATTTTATTTCCTGACAATTGTGCAAGAGATATTTGCTGTTTTGGCTGACACATTTCACAAGCTTGGTTTCAACTGCAAGTTTTGGTTCTACATGGGACTAATTTTCTGGATGAACCAATTGTCTGTCTTCTTGTTTCAGTTTCCAATAAATTGAAGTATTTTATAGTAAGTTTTGTCCTACAATTATTTTCTTCTAAAACTATTTCATGGAGCCTTGATTTTGGCTATAAGTACTCATTTTTTTCATCCAATCCTCCATTTTTTGTTTTGTTTGCAGGTGATCAAGATCTTAGCTTTCTTCATGATCCATGAATTGGATTGGGAATTTAGGAACTTATTCTGAGGTGAAGATTGCTTTATCTTTCTTTTTTGTTTTCTAGTGACAGAAAAAATAGGAGCTTTCTGAGCAGGCCAGATTTGCTTGCCCAAAAGGTTGATCATTTACAGTATTGTATGTCTCTACTAGTTATTTGTGTATAACGTGCAATATATTTCTATTTTATTTATGAAATTTCTCTTACTGTACCAGAGATGATATGTTCTTTCACATACCCCTGTCCATCATTCTTAAACTTTTTGACTGTTTGGATACAAGTATTGCTACACTACATGAATATGGGAGAATTAGAATTGTTTCTAGGAGAAATAAGATGCTAAGCTGCTAATATGAGAAAATTAGAATTGTTTCACCATACTAGTCTCTGGGGTTAAATTTCTAGATGTGTATGAACCTGCTATTTTTTTATTTATTTTCTCTATTTCGACCAGAAATGGCTTGGGGAGCATTTTGATAGAAAGAAGCAGGCATGCTCAAAGGATACTTATTTTCTATTATTCTTATGTATTTTTTTATAATTTTGATTGTATAAACAATATCTTTTATAGTACAATTACTTATTTCTATGTTCTCTCTCTCTCTCTACATATATATATATAATAAAAAAATGTAGAATAATTAAAATGGCCATGACTTTTTCCATGGCTAATGTACAAGTAACAGTGGCTGTTGCAAATAACGGTAACAGCCAAAACCATGGCTAGTGGCCTAGGTACATCATGGCTGGTTGATAAAATTGCCAGTCACAAAAAACGTGTTTTTTAAAAGAAAACCAAATGGACATGATAAATAAACCTTTTTTTTTGCATTTTTTCCTTTTTCTTCATTTTTTTAATGTTTTAAACAGTTTTTTTTTTATTTTCTAATTTTATATGTTGCAAATCTACTTATTTGTTGATGTTTATGTTTATAGTTTCTCACTTATTTTACTTTTTCTTAATTTGAGTTTTTTTAATTTTTAAAAATTTGTTTTATTTTTCTGGTTTTTTCTCCTTTATTTTCAAGCT